>NW_019392632.1:330000-522500 GCF_000648675.2 Cimex lectularius | reverse complement strand
GTTTTTTTGTCGCTTTAATACAATTTTTTTTAATATGTACACGTTAGACATGTGGGAAAAAGAACTACATTTCTCCCTAGAACCCCTGTAGAACATTCCGTAATATTTTCTCAATACATTGTTTATAGGGGTCGTACGGCTACCTAGTAAAATCCGCTAGGACACCTCTCTCTCCCTAGCTGAGGCACAGGCTATTGTGCTCTGTGTACTGGAAATCCTTACTAAAGAAGGGGCAGAAAGGTGGCAAGATATACTCATACATTGCCAGGAGAATCAATGGGATTGTGTTCAAATAGGTTCAGGTATAAGGTGAAGAGAAGACCTAAAACGTGGGTGCCAGGCTATACACTCGTACACCAGCAGACCAAAACTCCTATAACAAAACAATGAGAGAATCTGATACTGAATTCAAATTAAGTTGAAAACAATTTTATATATTACCAACTCCACGGTTCATATCTTCTCTATTGATAGGTTGAAAAATTCCAACATCTCAGTGGTTGAAAACTTTTATTCAATTTAGTAAATTACGTTGACGTTCGGGCTCCTGGCCTATCATCAGAAACTAAACATACAGAAATTCCATGGTACAGTTCACAATCTGAAGGCACGCCCATCAGTAATTCCCAATTATTTATATAAAAGTATTTATACGTGGACTAAGCGAATGACAAATATATATTATTTTTCCACCCCCTTTATTTGTTGAGGGAATATCGTCAAAACTGTTGTAAAACTGTAATAGAAACATATATTTTGAATAAATACTTTTAGTTAAAAAATTGGAAATTATTGATGGGTGTGCCTTCAGATTGTGACTTGTACCATGAGATTTCTCTATGTTTAGTTGCTGATGATGGGCCAGGAGCCCGAAACATCCATGTAATTTACTAAATTGAATAAAAGTTTTCAACCACGGAGATCTTGGAATTTTTCAACCTATCAATAAAGTTGAAAACAATGGAAAACTATCTTTTCAAACAGGCGGATTGTAGACGGGTATTGATGAAAATCATAGACGTATTCTCAGGCAATTGCGCTTAGAATTATTACCCCCTCCCCCCAAAAAAAAGTGTGAAAAAAACATATAAAATCAATTGCGTCGAAATATGTCCTCTGTGGTTGTGTAGCCTTAGCTTGGATAAGGTACCGTCATTTTGTAAAATCAATTACACCACCAAAAGAAATCAGCGGTGGGCACCTAGGAGAGCACTACATTTTCCATGGTTCGGTTTTAAAAGTAGGGCTAATCAATAATAGATCAGGTTACGTCACATTTGAAACACTTAATGCTCAAAAAGAGTAATAGAGAGGCAGAGAGAGTGAGGATGAGGGGAGAGGATTTGTCCATAAATCATCCTATCATGGGTTAATTGCATTTGATTTTGTGTTCACCCTATCATGCTTTGAAAGAAAACGAATCGTATTGTAAAAGTCACAAGTCTGCAAAAGCGTGAACGGGTTGTTTCTTCGATTAAGACCTTTGTCTAGGGGCCGGGAAGAAGCATTTCTAACAAGTGGCGGTGGGTGTGATTCGAGACTATTTCTAGGACCCGTTATATTTTTGTTCAAGTTAAAAAAGAAATACTTCACCCCTTGAGACGACAATGGGCTTTTAAAATATTACATCCTAAAGTATCGGCGATAATTGGGGAACTTGAAAGGGGTTGGAGAGAAGTCAAATTCTGAGATTTTTGATGTAAGCCATTTTTAGATTGTTTTTATTATTGCCGATGTTATATATAAATGTATGGGTGCTTCGTGCAAGACTCTAATATATAATAAATTTTTAAAAATTAAACACAAATTGATATATATATTTATTTTAAAATAGTAGGAATTTTCACTTGAATACTGTTATTTTCAGTTCAAGCTAAAATATGGTAACGTAAATACATGAACCACCGTGGATAAAAATATTATTAGAGTTAATTTATTAACAAAACTAATTTATTAAAATAGCTGCGAATTATGCTAATATTACATATAACAGAGAGTTAATAATTACTCGGAAAACTACTATTATACTGGCAAAAATTTAGAGTGAGTTTCTAAAACAGCGAGGTTATTTATTTGATATCAAAACGTAAAAACGTTTCCTGGAAGTTGATTGTTGACTATAATTAATTAGAAAATATCAAGGATTAAATTGACTGCCGTAATATTTAATTTATAAATAATCGATAATAAATCAATCTAGCAGTATATATAATGAGGGAAGCTTAGGGGCCAACAAACAGCTGAGGTCATCTGCGAGTTTGTACTTCTTTTCCCGTTTTTCACGCTTATTTTTCAATCTGTACCCCTTTGAGCGTCTCGATTTTTTACTGACACTCTTCTATTAAGACTAAATCGATATCCTAAGAATAGATAGAATAGACGCTAGACATACAATATATATGTAAAATCATCATCATCTTATACAGATATAGAAGTCAGGTCATATTCACTCCCCCAGAGTACTCGACATTCTTCGGGGCGGTGTCGAACCCACTCCATTCTCTCTAATATCTTACTTTTACCTTCGGAGGGGGTAAACAACCCCTTCAATCTAGTATATATAAGTGGGAAGTTTATGGGCCGACAAACAGCTGAGGTCATCGCCGGCCCTCCTCATGTTTTCCTTCTTTTTCTCTTCTTTCGCGCTTATTTTGTTTTAATCTGTAGCCATATGTCTCTCGATCTGGTTACTCTCTGATTTCAAGTATATACTACGTTGATATCCTAGAATGCTAGTCTCTCGTTTGTACCTCAGATTGTCAAATACAGAATAAAAACTAAAACATACAATACATATATATATACATCACCAGAAACATAGATGTCTGGTCACATTCATTCACCCAGAGTACTCGATATTCCTCGGGGCGGGGTTATAAGCAACCCCTTCCTTTTACGCTAATAAATTACATTCATTACAATAAATTAACACAAGCACAACCCTCGAAGAAACATAGAGGTCTGGTCACTTTCACTCCCCCAGAGTACTCGATATTCCTCGGGGCGAGGTTATAAGCAACCCCTTCCTTTCACGCTAATAAATTACATTCATTACAATAAATTAACACAAACACAACACTCGATAGAAACATAGAGTCTGGTCACTTTCACTCCCCCAGGGTACTCGATATTCCTCGGGGTTCAATCTAGTAGTATTACAAAAAAAAGTAGCAGTTTCCGTTTGTATATACATTGTGTTTTTGTATATACTATTATTTAATTAGTTAGTAAATCAGTAAGACTGGTGCATTTTTTTAATGCGAATTGACCTAACATAAAAATAGTGGTGTGGGCGATATTCTTATGGGACGTCGTATTACACCATTAATTATTATTTACCGAAGTGGTAGAAACAGAAAGGCTGCAAAAAGCTTATGTCTTGGTAGGTTTTATGCACACTGCCGTAATAAAAAATGGTTACCATAAAAAGTTATTACATTAGGCTAAAATGAATTTTACAATAGGTTTCATAGAAATTATGGATACGGAATCGGTTTCTCCACATGAAAACTACGGTTTTAATTAATTAACTGCCATTTAACGAGAAAGGAAAATATATTAAATTTAATTTACTATTTCTATTATGCAAAAAATATTTTCATGGTCAAAAATTATTTATTGCAATTTAAAGTAGTAGCAAGGTAAGTCAAAACATTTTTTATGTTTATCAAGAAACAAAGTTGATATTCGTATTTCGCACACTAAAAGTACGAATATTATTACACAAAACATGGAATGGTCTAATATTTTTTGGACCTAGTATTACCAAAATATGTTAAATTAAAATAGGAAATTTTAAAATTATTTAAACATAAAAGCTTCAGCAAAGAGGTACGGTTATTATTACATAAAACATGAAATGAACTAATGTTTTAACTTTATTTAAATGTCTAACGATGAATAAATTTTTTACTGTGACTAACTCAAAAATGAAATTTGGTCAAACCTAAATCACAGTCGCAGATATACAGCAGTAAAGATGGCTCTTGACTGTGAACAATCAGAGCGAGAAAAGGCTGACCATTCTTGTGGACATTGTGTAAAATAAGAGGCGATGATGATAAATGATTTTTTAAGTGGAACGCTGGATATCGAAAAACATTCCCTAGGTTGATCAGGCTCAAAAATGTCTATTTAATTTTGTTTAGTATTCAAGGGCATTAAAGGGTGCTTAAAACGAATCTGATAACAAAAAAGTCAGTGTCACAAGCGTCACGATAGCTCAAATGGTAGAGTAGCGGCGTATCTAGCCGAAGGTCGTGAGTTCGAGTCCCGCTCGTGACACTGACTTTTTTATCTCAACCAAAGCCTTAATTAATTGTAAAGAATTTATTTGGTCAAACGGACCACGAAACCTAATAAATGTAATAAGTTCAATTTTACGTTGTAATGCAGATGGCCTAAGCAATAAAAAAAATCATTTTTTCAACTTTATAAAATCAATCCATATTTGTTTAGTTGTCATAATTGGCCATATTAATTATTACAATTATTTTTTTTAATCTAAGGTTTTTGGTTGGGATGAAAAATTAGCGTCACGAGCGGGATTCGAACCCACGACCTTCGGCTAAATACGCCGCACTCTACCACTTGAGCTATCGTGACTTCGATCCTCTCGGAACCAAAATATGGCAGAAAGAGGGAAAATTCGAACGGGTGTAGGTTGAGATGGGAAGCTGGTGTCCGAGGGGACCGAAGTCGAGCCGAAGGTCGTGGGTTCGAATCGCGAATTTTTCATCTCAACCAAAAGCTTTAGATAAAAAGAATAATTAATTGGAATTTATAAAATCATTTGATATTTTCATGCTTCGGGAAACCTTCGTTCTGGACAAATATTTTTGCAGATACGATGATTATTTCACTGGTTTTAGAATATGTTAGGTTAGTGCTGTAATTAATGCTTAGTAAGAAAGAGCAAAAGGGGGATGTCTGTTAGATATAAAATCAAGTTAAGAAAATTTGAGCTGATTTGAATTTAAGAAAAGTGGAGATTTTTGGACCATAAAGTGTAAGAAATTAGGTTGAATAATTTTATGTGTATATAAAAGTGATATATTATAATAACCCCAATGGAAGTCACGACAGCTCAAGTGGTAGAGCAGCGGCGTATTTAGCCGAAAATCGTGGGTTCGAATCCCGCTCGTCACACTAACTTTTTCATTCCAACCAGTACGTTACATAAAGATTAATTAATTGAAAGATATTATAATAACCTTGAAATATAATCTCACCAAAGAAATAAAACCATAATTAATAAAACATAAATTAATTACTTTTTTTAATCTCTCATACTTTAATCTCATAATAAAGGTTTCGCTCATATCGGTGATTCCTCTTGTGAGAACAAAATAATTGGTTTTAAGGAAAAGATAAGTAATTTGTGCAATTTAATAGCATCTTTTATGAACTAAGAGACTGCAGTCACTATTATAGTGGCGTTTAAGTACACTAATCTTGATGAATAATGAATAACTAGTAATTTGGAATAACGGCTTGAATAATTTTGCTGTTCGTTATATTTTTTTAAACGTAATCACCAATTCGCATAAAATGATTGAAATGATTTTTTTGATTGAAAATTGTAATGAATTAACCATCCCGCGTTGGTTTAGATCAAAGACGCTCCAAGGGAGGAAAAGAGGCCAGCCAATTATAATTTTACCAAGGAAAACTGAGAAGGAAATTTTCGAATAATAATTCGTTTAACATTTCCAACAGGGCAAAGTGGGCAAAGAGAGAATATAAATAAAAGCAAATTGTTTCAACCATTTGCTAAACGTGTTTCGTTACTTTCGGCTAATTACAAGAGGGGAATCGATCATTCTTGAAAAGCGTCCCTTTTTTGGAAAAAAATGTTGGACATTAGCTGATGCAATAAGCTTGTCTTGTTTGCGAAATGGGTCGGAATATAATACAATGGAATAGAAGTTTATCTTATCTGGATGTTTATGTGCATCAGGATGGTTGCAAAGATTGGCCATGAGTCTCGGAGAATATAACAAAAATACTTCGCTGGGATTTTTAATTGGATATTTCAGAAAAATGGAGCTCTATTGTACATAGAAATTATATTAGTATAAAAGCACATAAATTATTTCCTGCATAATTTTATAGATAAAGACTTCCATATGTATAGAATTATTTTAGTCTAATACGTGAGGTAGAGTTTGTATGCGAATAATAAAAAATTAAAGATTTTTCTGATAAAGACAGAAGAGACGGTGGAATTCCGAATGTCGGTCAAAGTATATCTCAGTTGTGTGTGTTAGCATCTGTTTTCGAGTGGGTTTAAACACGTCACTGTTTAACAATCGTGAAAACAACAGAGGGCCTGACACCCTGTGATAACACATTAAAGGAGACATTTAAATCTTTTTAGCACGATTAGAAATAGAGAAACAGGACGTACTCCCTGAACGGGTCCCCTCCATCCAATTACGTCAGTCTTCGCCCTAGCGGACTCTCCTCGGTTTTATCTGTTTATTCGATTTGGCATTTGGTTGCACAAAAACAATCGGTTTATTAAGAATGTAATCAAATCTGAGATGTGACGGTATAATTGAAATTCAAACAAATCGAACTGTAATATTAAATTTGATCAAAGTCACTTTTTGAGAAAGTCTTCGGAAAAATTCATTCGACCTTAGACATTGTAATACTGTTACACCATAAGCTCATTTGGTGCATTATGTAACGTACCGACTGCTTTTTCAGGGTCCGCTTTTTCTCGCTCTTTTCGTCCATAGTAAAGAGCCATCTTTGCTGCTACATTTGATTTAGCGTTTGGTTGCAAAAACAGAGTAGGTTTATTAAGAATCGAATGGAGAAACCAGCAACGATATAATTGAGATGCAGACAAATCGAACTGTAATATTTTGAACAAAATCCTTTTTGGAGAAAGTGTTAGGAAAAATTGATTCGACCTTCGTCATATTAATATCGTTACAACATAAACTCACTTGGTGCTTTAACTAAAATACAATCTGCTTTTTCCTCTTAAGCATTTAAAGTATTGTACTTTTCAAAAATTCATACATTTTTAAAGATCATAATTTTGTAGAGATAACGGTCGCTTTCCTGACGCCTCTCTGTTAAAAGACTGCGTCTATGATATTAAATTTAATCAAAATTCATATTTTAGCAATTCCCAGCAAAAAAAAACTAATCGACCCTAAATATTTGAATATAATTAGAAAATAAGCCTATTCTGTGCGTATATTTAAAATAGTCTATTGTTTATCAAATATTGTAGAATTTATACATGAAGCTCATTTCAGGGTCCGCTTTTTCTCGCCCTTTTCGTCCATAGTCAAGAGCCATCTTTGCTAATGAAACAACGAGCATAATTGGGATGCAACGACATAATTTAAACTCAAACATATCGTACTGTAACATTAAATTTGTTCAATAATTCCTTTTTGAGAAAGTGTTAGGAAAAATTGAACCGACCATAGACATTTTAATATTGGTACACCATAAGCTCATTTGGTGCTTTAAGTAACATACAGACTGCTTTTTTTCTCTTAAGCATTTAAAGTATTGTACTTTTTTAAAAATTCCTGAATTTTAAAAGACCATTTTATAAACAAATGACGTTTGTTGGTCCGCCCTTAATCGCTGTTATTCCTTAGACGCCATCCTCTCTGCTAAAATACTGTATTATTCATAGTTCATTTTCAAGAAATTCACAGACAAAAAAATTTAATCGACCTTAAACATTTTAACACAGTTACAACATGCTTAATGTAATAACATAGAAATAATCTCCATATAATTGATATAAGCCGTTAATAGTATATTTTTGTAATAAAAGGAAATAAAGCTAATTTGGAAAAAAAAGTCACCCATTCGAAGATTATATCCTCTTCATCAGGACTTTGAAACTATTATTAAAATTACAAGATAAAGAATTTCCTTTGCCATAACCCTGATTTTTTACAACAAAAAAAGTATATACAAGATGTAAATTTCTGGGTCCGACTTTACTCGCTGTTGCTCCTTAGACGCCATCTTCACTATTCTGCTACTGTAATATTAAATTTGACCAAAATTCCTTTCACAAATAAAAATCGATTGAACATTAGGCATTTTAACATTAGATCATAAGACCAATGTATGTTTCATGTAAAAACATTTGTACTGCTTTTATTTAAGTTTTATGTTTTTTTTTTGTTTGTTAAAGCGTTAATGCTATAAAAAAGAATGGATCTTATTCATGGTTTATCGTAACACAATCTCTTTGCTGCTGTAAGTCTTTGACTGTCATTTAAATTTGACCAAAGTTCGTTTTTGAGATAGTCAAAGAAAAAAAAGCTGATTGAATCTTAGAAATTTTAATAAAGTTACAATAAAGTTAGAACGTTAGTTCATTTCATGTTTTATGTAGTAACATCCGTACTGCTTTCCTGAAGCTTTTATCTTTAAATAATTTTAAAATTGTCGATTTTAATGAAACATTTTTTGTTAATACTATGTAGGTCGAAAAATATTTGACCGCTCATGTTTTATGTAATAACATTAATGTTGCTTTTCTGAAGCTTTTATGTTACAAACACAGACCCGTTTTACTTACCGTTTCTCCTTAGATGCCATCCTTGCTGCTGGAAGCCTCCTACAATAATATTAAATTTGATCAATTTTTTTTTTTTTGAAAAGAGAGATCGACGGCCAAATTGATACCCGGTATTAATCACCTACCAATGGGTCCTAGGAGCCTTAAAAAAATTAAGTAATTCGCTTTTTAAAAATATGGCCTGCTTTTCTTGAGTGTATTATCATGGGAATAATATATCAAATGATATGTTTTTTACGTAGGATATATGTGCAGATTCTTATTAAGTCTACGAATTCGACCACAATCCTTAAATAAAATAGAATCAATATAATCATTATAGTTTTATTAGAAACATTTTTACAGCATTTTGTGAAGATATCGTGTTATAAACAGACGACGTTATTTTCTGGGTCCGCCCAGACTCGCTGTTGGTCCTTGGTCGCCTGTCGCTTTCTTCACTCCTTTAAGACGTAAGCGTGTGATAATGGACCAACAGCGAGAATATACGGACCGCGATCAAACTGCAAATAGTCGGTCGGGTCGTAGACCAAACTGACTTTCTAATTTGAAAAGGGGAAAAAAATTAACACACTGGCGGTTAAAGTTAAACCACATTCAGCAAACAAAAAAACTTAAATGTTGAAAATTAAAGAGTTTCAAGCATTAATATTTTTTCTCTTTGATTTTTTCTTTTATTACTGCTCTTTAAGTTTAAAAGGTTTGGTAATGTTGATACGGAATATGCAGCATTGGGGTCGCTTCGTCTATGTTTTCATTAGTTTTTGAGCCCATTAGTCAAGTAAATTTTGACTACAACACGTCTTTGCTGTATAAATAAGCAATTTGAAACTAAAATTATTCCGGTTTGCTAACATTAGGCGCTAAAATGTTTCGTTAGCAACTATTAGCTTACGACCGTGGTTTGGCAACGGGCGAGTTTCTAGCATTTCTATTCCAATCAATAATTAAACTATTTGCTTGAAAAATAAATTTCGACTGATTATTTGGAGGTCTTGAGATGCGATCTGGTGTGACGTAGGTTTTAGAAAAACATTTTCAAACCAGAATTAAGAAATTTTTAAACGAAAAGGTCATTTTTAGTAGTAGGGTGTCGAAGTAGGGTTAAACCGTTTTAAAAATGAGAAACATTCTATTTCCCTAGTTTTCTAATCTGGTTCGATAAATTTGAGACTAATATATTTTTTGTTTTTACTTATTCCTTTTCGTAGGTTCAAGTCGAAGGTTCTGAATAGAGTAGATTTATTATTAATTATTGACTTCTGAAAAATAGGTGATGTTCTCACTTGATCATCATATAATAATAAATTTTTATTATCAAGAATGTACATTACAAATAAATTTATAACAAAAAATAATTTTTTGTACATCCCTGCCTGATGTCAAAAAACAAAGTTTGTACAAGACAGCAGGAGTTTTTGGAGTTACTCAGAGAAATAAACAGAAACTATCTTTACAAAAGCATATTGAAAAACAAACAAATACACAAACATAATTATCAGATAACAATGGATAACTTACTCGTCACAATATTAAAACTTGTTTTTTACAGTTATCATTATAATATGTTACTTTTAATGATTATTTGGAGAACGTGAGATGCGGTCTGGTGTGACGTAGGTTTTAGAAATACATTTTCTTTATCGTGCCAACGTTTCGATCTTTATTGAGATCATCTTCAGGGCTCAAAGCGTTTGTTTTCTGTGTAGATGTGTCATTCTTGCGTGTCGTGTTGAGAGTGCCCTGATGATTAGTGATGTAGACAATGCAATCCAAAAGTCCACAAAAACAGAAGAAGAAAAAGACATAACACGATCAAAATGCATTAACACAATAAACAATCACTTACAACACCTCACTACAAATCAACACAACATATCTCAACAAACCAAAACAAAAAAAGTCTCAAAAATAATCTTGACATACTCATTATGGAGACGATCTTTGAGATCAACTTCAGGGCCTGGGATTTATAAACATTGTGTAAATTTTTCAAATACATTTAGGATGTGAAAAAACTAAAAACCGCACATAAATTTCTACCTTTGCCGTTATTTTAACGATTAAGTAAAATTAAATGGTAAACAGCACGAAAAGGGCCATTTTTCCTCTCGTTTATCGATACAATAAAAGTTGATTACTGAAGAAAGGAAATCTTCTTGGAACGATTTGTACAATGCTTCGTTTTATCTGGGATGGGTGAACAAAGACCAATAACGGCTTTGTTTAGCCGGGCATAACGCGAATAAGACTGATTGCTGAACTAGGAGCAACTATTTTGGAAGGGGGAACTATTCAATCAAACATAAACTCCGCCTATAATCAATAATTATTCAAAATTGATTTATAATTTAATGACAAAGAAAGTCATGGGAAGAAAAACGTGGCCTTGTGCATTGAAAAGAAGAGAAAAGTAAGAATGAAATAAAAAATAAACACAATAATAGCCCAGGAAAAGTAGGAAATTATTATATCATTATAAATTGACACAATATTTTCTTAATGCTTAGCGTTATCAAATGAAAAATAAGAAAACGACTACAAACTTATACTGCAGTATCCTTCAAAAAAGGATTATTGGAATTACTGAAAAGCGACAAAGCATTTTACGGTGTACTATTAGAAATAGAACAAAAATAGAAACAGTAGAGGGGAAAATGGAATCTCTTCATCAAAGTTTTATTTTACTAAGCGGTTCATTCTAATATTCTATGACAGGAAAACAATTAGCTCTGCTGGGAATGAACCACAGTGTTACGACATCCAATGAACGTGGTCAGGCCAAATTGAAATCGATGATTTTACAGAGAATGAAGACATAGAAATGATGAATGGTGGAGTGAGTGTGGTGTTCAATCCTTTTAAAAAACATATCTCCTACTCACAGTAATTTGTTTTCAACGTCCGGATTTCGAGCTTATAGCTCATCATCAGGTTGTAGAACTACTTCAACAAATTACTGTGAATAGGAACTATCTTTTTTAAAAGGAAAATAAAGACTATTTTTG
Source organism: Cimex lectularius (assembly GCF_000648675.2). Classification (NCBI taxonomy): domain Eukaryota; kingdom Metazoa; phylum Arthropoda; class Insecta; order Hemiptera; family Cimicidae; genus Cimex; species Cimex lectularius. Next base: position 510,920 of record NW_019392632.1, on the reverse strand, counting down.
TAAATTATTGATCAGGTCTTACAAGTTTCTTAAAACATAAATTGCAGCTATTAACTATATAAACTTAAGCAATGTAGTAAGTAAAATCAAGGCCGTTCTGTTAGGTCAGAAGGTTCTAGAAAAAGTAAGGATATTAAATTGTTAAAAAATAAAAACATGACGATTAGTCAACTTGGTACCAGATTGGGACTAATTCAAAATGTAGGAAAGGGCAAGTGTCCCCAGAGTGGAAAGTCCATCTGCAGTCCACCCCCGACCAATTCGTTTTATCAAAGGAGCCCATTTACGACCCCTTCGTACCCAGCCGATTCCAACGGCTTTGGTTTCCTACAAACCCCTGCTTTACTATGTTAATTAACAAAAGGCAAGTTCAACCCCTTAAACAGCTGGCACTAGGTGTTCTCACGGCTTTACTGACAGGCACCTACCTCCTTCCCAGGAAAAGGATCTTACCTCAATGATTAAGTCTACCGAGGGAGGACCTACACCTGATGAAGTGTAAAACCTAACTGATGATTGTTTGAAAACAGACGGTTGGTGAAGTGCCGAAGCAAGGATGATCAGAGGTCATGCTACAGTCTTTCATTAGTTCAGCTGTATGTAGTACTTTCAAAAAACTGTTTACTAGAAAGGATATTAATAAAATTTAACCATTTAGTTGCTACTAATTAATAATGAAACGGTCAAAAGCAAATAATTGTTCTTGATGTTAAAAATAGAGGAACCGCAGAGCGTCTGACGATGGAGGGAATGTTTAAGAATATATTTTTGGCCGGCGAATCCCCGATCGCAGCGTCGCTCGCTTTTAAATATACTAACAGGCTGAAAAATCTCCTGGCATGGATTCACCACTTCCTCTTCGCTTTCTGCTACTGCCCCCGATTCCCGAAGCGCAGACGTCTCCCGGCGGTAACCTCACACACTCGTTTTGCCCATTATGCCTTTCCGGCGACGGTCTAAATTAATTTACTTTTTTCTTTTTTAAAGGACCGATGCACTTGTGTGGCGTAAAAGCCGAGTTTCCACCGCTCTGAGCCGGCGATAAAACCACAACGGCTGTCCTAGGTCGGATCAACGATACATTCACGTTCTCTTCCCCGGTACCAAATATGGCCCGAGCTGGTTACCTCTCCAGCTGACTTTTAATAATAGAAATCCTTTATTTTCAAACCTCAGACATCAATTTCGTCCTCCTGTCGTTTCAACCTCAACGTCAAAATAAAGCCCAACACTAATTTTTTCTATCCATTCTTCTCTTAAAACTTATTTTAAGAAACAATAATAAAAATCCATCTGCTAGGAAATCTAAATAAAAAAACATCTAAAGAAATGTGAATCATTAGTAACAAAATTATACTAACATTAATTCTTGTCCAACCAAAAACAGCAGCTCTAAATTTCACTAGGACAACATAAATAAAAGATTTAATCGTTATTTGAAAAGATTTTACTATAAAAAAATCCCTCATTAGAAAAATTAATAGCCTATCCAAGTATGAAAGTACAACAATAACTATGTTAAGTTATTAATAAAATAATTCTATTTTTAATTAAGACAAACTGTTAAAATTAGGACGAAAAGGAATATGTTATAAATATAAGTATATTATGTAAGAAAAATGTGATGATGTTTAGTGCAAACTACTAATATTAATCAAGTTAACTTTTTAATTATTTTTATCAGCTTATGCTTAATTATATAATTACTCAATTAATTATACACAATTTTTTTGGAATGAAAAATTTGTGTCAGGCGGGATTCGAACCCACGACTTTCGGCTAAATACGCCGCTGCTCTACCGCTTGAGCCACCGTGACTTCGATCGCCCATGCCACAAACTTGCCATTTCGATTGCCCGTTTTATTCCAATTGTAAGCAAATCATATAGAAACACTTTTTATTAACGATTGTACTACATTAGCGGAACTGTGTACGATTCACAGGTGCGATTCTAGATTAATTTGCTTTGGAATAAAACGGGGAGTCGAAATGGGAAGTTTGTGACATGGGCGATCGAAGTCACGGGAGACAAGTGGTTGAGCAGCGGCGTATTTAGCCGAAAGTCGTGGGTTCGAATCCCGCCTGTGAGACAATTTTTTCATTTCGAAATTGAATTATTCGAATTAGCGCCTGAATGGAATTATTTAGTAATTAACTAAGGCTAAACTAAATGCCGAGCGTAATTTTTATTTTACGAAGTATGAGAGTACTTGTTTTTGCCATCCTTCTTTTTCTTTTTGTCTTTCTTTTAATTATACTAATTTTTTTGCTGTTTCTCCAGCCAAATTATGATCCTTTAGCCTATTAATAGCCTCGCTGTACCTAAGTGCCTAGTCAAAATAACAAACACAAATACACCTAACGCAGAAACAAGATAAAACATGATAGTCTGATTAGCATTCCACGATCGCATAGTACTCGATATTCCTAGGGGTAATAAGTAAATATCCTCCCTTCGCACTAATAAATTACATTTACACTCCACCATTCTTTCAGACTACCCCAGAATACTTGATATCCCTCGTGGCAATTGGGAACAGCCCCTCCATTCGCGCTAATAAATTATTGTACATTAACACACCACAATTCTTTCAGACTACCCCAGAGCACTTGATATTCCTAGGGGTCATTGGAGATAATCCCCGTCCATTCGCGCTAATAAATTATATTAACACCACAATTATTTCGGACTACCCCAGGGTATTTCATATTCTTCGGAGCAATTGGGCATCAACACCTCCATTTACGCTAATAAATTACATCAAACTGTTAGAATAATGGTTAAGTAACAAGGGGAGGAACAAAACAACGGTACCCCTAGGGTTGATATAGCCTCTACTGTTGAGAACTCTCGTAAAAAAATAATAATAAAAATAAATAAATAAAAAGTTATAGGTAATGCACCAAGATAATAACCTTAGACTATTAATAGAACACAATTGATTCATATTATGAAAACTCATATTACATAATTAATTGTTTATTAACCAACCTATAGGGCCAGTAGTTTTACTGCAGTTTGTATGCGGACTATTGTTACATAATTGGCCACTATTATAACAATTTAGACGTAGTGCTCTAAAATCTAGATTTGATGAAGTCTAATGTTGAATAAGTGGCACTTCAGACAATAATTTTAATTTGTATTATTTTATGATGGGTTACTAACAAGGTACGATGTGGGATCACCGATTTCATTATAACTTTTTTTTGTGGTTATATTAGGTCGAAAATTATTGGACACGTGTCCGAATGTTCTTGCCAATGGGCCTTAGGAGCGGGGAAAAATTATTTTAAGAAATTTAATTTTCTGCCTTTGTAATGCACGTATTTCAAAGTCATTGCATATCAGTAAGTAGGTTTTTACGTGGGATAAGAAACTATTCTGCTTATTATTGAATTCATTTATTTAACGCCATTTGTTTAAGGTACAAATTGTAAAAAAGTAACAGTTTACATTGTAAAATAATATAATAGTAATGTATTAAGTAAAATTAGATTTATAAAAAGATACAAGAGGAAAATTTGATTCCAGTAAAATAGGTCAAAAAATAAACAAAAAATAATATTTTTGGGCTAGTTCAGTCGAGGGCATTTTTTTCTTTCTCGCCTAGATAAAAGATTTTTATCAAATATCTACGGTAATTACTACCGTTGGAAAGCTACTTCTCCTTTTTGGCCTTTATCAACGACCTTTGCTTTTTGTGCCATTATAAGTGAGAAAAATAAGGAAGAAATTAACAAAATCTCCCGAAACGTTTTATTTTATATCTACGGGTTTAATTTAATAATTTCACTAAATTATCCTATTAAATGAGATTAGGTTTTGCAAAAATAAAAAGGAAAAGACTCTTCCACTAAACCAGTTCAAAAATATTTCTTTGGGAAAAATCCTTCAAATTAGTTAAGAATTTTTATACCACAAAAAAAGACATTTTTTGACTGTTTCAGCGGGGGCATTTATTTTTCTCGCCCGGATAAAATTCGTACGTCTTCTTAAGTTTCACAAATATTTCTGGTATTACAGCCGTTGGGAAGCTGGATTTCTCATCTTTGATCCTATATCAACAACCTTTGGTTTTTAGGCCATTATAATTGGAAAAATAAGGATGAAATAAGCAAAAACTCTCAAAACATTTTATTTTATATCTAAGATTTAGTAAATAATTTAACTTAAGCATCGTATTAAATGAGATTAGGTGCATAAAACTTAGAAAAACAAAAAAATGTTTCAACTAAAATATGTCAAAAAAATTTCTTTTGAAAGAAAATTTCAAATTCCTTGTAAGTATTCATTACACGCCTCAAATTTTATAGCAAAAATAAATATTTTTGGCTTGGATTGCAAAGATTGATATTCTCTACTGTTAAGTCTACCACAGAAGTTTAAATTTCACCAAAATCCATTTCTGAGACAGACGCAGTCAAAAATTATTTTTGAAACATAGATGGATTTCTCAACTTTGATCCTACATCAACAACCTTTGTTCTTAGGCCATTATAATTGAAAAAATAAGCATGAAATAAACAAAAACTCCCGAAACATTTTATTTTATATCTAAGATTTAGTAAATAATTTAACTTAAGTAGTAAGTATTAAATGAGATTAGGTATATAAAACTTAGAAAGACCAAAAAATAGGCCAAAAAAATTTCTTTTGAAAGAAAATTTCCAATTCTTCGTAAGTATTGTTTTAGACCTCAAACATGAATTTTTATGGCCAAATATAGACCTTTTTGTCCCGACAAGGATTGAACTTCGTTACTGTTTAGTATGCCACAGTAATTTAAATTTGACCAAAATTCATTTTCGAGATGGACGCAGTCAAAAATTGATTCCCAAAACATTTTAATGCAGTTACAACGTAAGTCCATTTCATGTTTTAGGTTAATAACATTCGTGCTGCTTTCCTGAAGCTTTTATGTCATACTATTTTTGTAAAGGGTTTATGTAGAGGGGTAACTTTCTCTCAAATGCCCAGTGTTCCACCTAAAAATTAACTACTCATCTGAGTTTTACCCAAATTCAAGGAAGGTTATTATAACCGTTTTAAAGATTAATAAGGTTTACAATATATAAAAATAAAATGAGTAAAAAAATGCCTCAAACATTTTATTTTGTATTATCAATTCTAATTTATTAAAACTAGGACTAAATTTGTGCCATTGTAGTTTATAAGGTTCTAAACATCTGTATAGTTTTTGAAGATTGGTGGAGTGTTTACTTATCATTTTTGTAATTTTTGAAAAAAAGCCCCTTATGGTAGGTTTGAAAAGTTTTTTCATTTTACCAAAATTCTTTTAAAATTGGTAATACTATGTCTGTACCCTCCCATTACAAGAGTAAAAAAATGAAATAATCCTTAATCCCAAATGTAAAAAATGCTATGGACTTAAAAGCAATATTTTTAATACTAATAGTAATAAATTGTATGTGCTCAATTATTTAATCTTTTATCTTGTTGCATTGATGAAATATTTGATTTTTTTAATCAATCGTATCGCTTAGATCACTTTAATAATGATAAGCAACTTACATTTTTTTACTAGTGATAGAGCGCATGTTAACCGGTTTTTGTTAATAAATGTAACATTTAAATGCTTTCTGTTTTCAATATTTAGAAAAATTGCGTAAATAATAATACAGTTGTGTACATGTGTAATGAAAGAATGTTAAATGCTTAATTTTTATTTAGACCATTGATTAGAAACATTACATCTGACGAAATAAAAAAAGACTTTAATTTCAAATGGGATTCCGTTCCTTGAAGAGGATTGTCGATTGTCGTTGTGGGTGGAAGACTTTAGGAAATTTTCTTCTTCCTTATCGTCCCAACATCCATCATTATTCTCAAAATGGGAAAATCCACTCTTTTTTTCCCCTCATAATCATTTCAACGTATCCAGCCCGTCAAAGGGATCATTACAATAACCGATTGCCTTAAAAATTTACATCTATTACTCGTTTTAAATAATTTCTAGTGTTCTATTTGATCCAATTTTAATGGAATTTCTTTACATGGAAGACTTACATATTGGGTGAAAACTTTATTCTACATAAAGGTCCATTTTTATATCTTAAAAAACACCTGCTTTGATGGAGAGAAAAACATGCTCATCCTTAAAATTGATGGTCAGTCAAAACTAATTTGAATCGTTTTCACTATTTTTACTAGTACTTGAACTTATTCATTTTCTGAAGTTTCCATTTTTCCATTATTTGCTGATGAGTGTTTGAGTTTTTAAAATGAACTCTTATGCTTATAAATCCACAAATAATACACACAGTAAGCACAAGTTGGACTAGATACTTGGAAAATATATAACATTAATAATACGCGTAACATAGACAGTCGATAATATACGTTTTATGCGAACATGTAACAGGATTAACTGTATGCTTTTACATGGCAATACGCCATTTTTACCGTAAGTCGACGGCAGAGAGGTGAGAAATTAGGAACAAACATCACCTGGCACGGAACGCATGTACGTCAATGTAAAATTTGACGGAATTAAACCATCTTTTTTGTCTATTCAGATTTTTAAAAAAATACAGCTTTCATCCTCCAAGTAGGAAAACTGGGTCAGCCATATTTAAGGGTTGATTAAAGAGACAGTCTCTCCTTTCCTCCCCTTAGAAGCTTAAACAGAATTAAGCTTTATTTAACAACTTTATACCACTTTTTTTTGTAATTATTACTAAAGGCTATCGTATAACAAAAGTCTCAAGGCGACAACTTTCTTTTGTCTTCTCAGGAAAAGAATATCCGAGGGATTTTCAGACAAGGGGAAAATTATAATTGATATGGCGAGTAATGATCAAATTTCACTTGAAAACTTTTACCTCGTTTGAGAAGTCCTTATCATAGGAAATGCATATTACAATTGAATAAAAAAACAAATTTGGCTGGCTATTGTTTTAATGATTCTAGCCAGACATAATTTTTAATGTTTTTGATTTTAAGTGATCAAAACTTTTAAAGAATAGTTTAACTTTCTTTTTTTTCGTTTGAATAAAATCAAGTTTGGTTTGGACTTGATCCAGATACAGCAGGTTCACTTTACGTCTGGCAAAAGGTCATCATCGCCTCCTATTCTTCCAGGAGAAAGTCAAAAGAAATTTCGCACTTTGATAACCATCGCGTTCCAATCGAATCGTGCCGGATATTAAAATATTACCTGCTCGGCCATGTTTTGTTTTTCTTTCGTGTAATCCTACCTGAAACAGAAAATAAGATTAAACTGATTGTGGGTATTTCACTTTTGAATTATTATTATTTTAAAGAAAGACAAACGTTGTTTTAGGCTGTACAATTTAAAAGAAACATTCCAAAGGGATTAGAGATATTGGTGATGTACTGTCAGCCCGGTAAATTACGGGGCTTAATATTTTGTGAGTTTTATAATGGAACTTGTAAGGGCGCCAGGTCTGCGCGTTGGAGGGCCGGCAAGGTGGGATTTTACAAGTGAATCTAGCAGTCGGCACGTAGTTAGATCATAACGGAAATGAAATGATATCGGTGCTGGTCGTTGATGATACTGGCTGGCGGAAGACCTCGATTGGTCGCCATAACTACCAACAGCCGCCGTCACTTCCGTCTAAAAACACAATACCACCCCACCAAAAACTCTCATTCCGATACAATTTGGTCTGGCGGGGGGGGGGGAGACGGATAAAAAATCCAGCATAGGCGATGGATTATTCGTCACCCCTTCCCTAGCTTCCAGTCTCCAGGTAACTGAGTGAATCCCATTTTCCCCTTTCTGTATCGATCATACCCGCCGACGTGAGTATCCGTGACGCTGTAGTCTTCGAGTTTAAGAAGAAAACGAGGAATCCATGGGTAAACAACATGTTTACGCGATAAATCAGATCGAACTTGGTCAAAAACTGCCATGCTACAGAAAATAACGATTTTTTTTTTCTTTTGCCACCCAACTATATTTTGTATTGTTTCTATGGACGAAGTCTTATCCTGACAAAACAAAACAAAACCCACAAATTTGACTTACCTTATACTTAATTCAACCATGTTATATTAAATCAAACATTACAAATTTCTACCAAATGTATAAAAACACTGGATTTGCAAAATTCCAATCTCGCAGAATTTAGCCTCTCTTATCGCAATGATTACAAACTTGATTATGCGTCCACGCTCCAATGTTATATATTTTGCCTAATAAAGTATTAAAAAATCTTAGTCTTGTCCGTTTAATTTTTACACTAACTACAGAAAATATTTTCAATTATCCTGTCTATTGAACATATACGTGAAATTGTACTATTTTCGACTAGAAACGTGGACACATTTGGTAGTAAAAGAACTTCAAAAAGATAAAAAAAAGTATCATCTCAGTCAGGGGATTTCGCTCAAGCCGATCCATCTTTCTGAAAGAAATATGTTCCTCTCGCCTTGACTATCCGACCATAATATGAGGGTGATCCTCCCGCCCGGAGCTGTATCTCGGAATGCATACCAAAAGGTACAAAAATCAAAAAACAACATCCGACTAATGAAAATACTTTTCCGTTCAAATAAAGCTTTTAAAAATGAATGTTGTAACATTTTAGAAGTCTCGTTGTCACGTTAATCAATCAAAATTATTACTTGATTATTCGTAAATCGTGAGATGCGGTCTGGTGTGATGTAGGTTTCAGAAAAACATTTTCTTTATCGTGCCAATGTTTCGATCTTTATTGAGATCATCTTCAGAGCTCAAAGTGTTTGTTTTCTGCGTAATTGTGCCATTCTTAGATGTCGTGTTGAGAGTGCCCTGATGATTACTGATGTAGACTATGCACCTAAAACCAACACCAAAATTCAAAAGAATCGCCTTAAAAATAAGAATTCTCTTGCACAACGAGAAGCCCCAGTTTTATAGGACGGATGCTGAAATGCGGATTATTCCGAAATGCAACTGTTTGTCTTTTATTATCGCGACGGACGAATCCTCTTTTCGATATACGCTCATTAATTGACATGTGGCGATGACGTCCGCGCGCACCATGTCTCATTGACACTGCGTTTGTTGAGATTATTATTCTGACGTGTCAACACAATTGACAAAATGTTTCCATTATAAGCTAGCTAAATTAGGAGCAAACAAGATTGCGAAGACAGGAGGATAGCCTGGTGCGATACTGAGTCCAATCTGTCTAAAATTTAAATAAAGCTTGCCTACTTTTTATTTTAACAGTGCAACTGAATTAAAGGGCTAGAATCGAAAGTAAACAATTTCCTATACAGTGTACAGAACGTGTAAATACTATATTTTATTTATTACTTATCTTCTTAGTTGTTTTTGAATTTTAAGTTTATACCACATAAAACTTATTGACTGTTCTTTATTTAAACAGAGACTTATGCGCGTAACTTAAAACACGCTCGATTTCCCATAAAATACACTGACAAGCAGAATAATACCACCCAATTTATTTTTTTCATTTTCTGGATAAAAGAAAATTCCGCCCTTAACTGGTGTATTTTTACCAATAAATATTTGTTTATTCTGTGTTTTAAATTGGGAATATCAATCAGAGGTAAACACACTTAATTCTTAATCCAAAACAAGGATAAATGATTTTTCAATGTTTACTTTTTACGGAATTTAAAATGTTTATTCAGTCTCATTTCAATTCGGAAGCAATAAACTGTTTAGTTGTCACCTTGGTTTTCTTAATTTTAATTTTTACACTTAAAAATGCCACTTAGTGCTGAGGATGATGTGCGTGGTATAGCTGTTAATGATGATGGACGTTCCAATGGTATGCGGCTATTGCTATCGGAGTTTCCTTCGAAACACTGCGAGACGCCATTAGCCGTTTTCGAGAAACTCGGTCCTACCATAGAAGGGCCGGTTCTGGTCGCTCTAGGGAAACAGAACGACAGGATGACCGTTTTTTGACTTTGAGAATTTTGCGAAACTGGCACCTTACTGCTGTGCACGCGATTCATCAGCTGCATGAAGTTCGAGGTATCCAAATTTCTGAACCCACTGCTCGAAGAAGATTAAATCAGTATAGACTGACGGCATTTTGCCCCGTAAGAGGACCATAATTGACCAGAACACACAGAGTTGCACGGCTCGCATTTGTTCGAGAACACAGCCATTGGTCTTTGGACGATTGTTCTGCTGTACCTTTTGCAGATAAGTGTAGATTTGCTCTACCATCTTTGGATGGGCGTGAAATAGAGTGGAGAAGGCGAAATGGAAGGTACGAAGCCTGTAATTTTTCCCAGAGCCAACATTTTCAGCGCAGCAGTGATGGTGTGGGTGGGAATTTAAATGGAAAGTCGCATAGAGTTGGTTGTTGCTCATGAAGGGCCACTCAATATATGGATGAAATTTTGGATCAACATGCCTTTCCTATCCTCGATGAAATCGGCGAAAATCCTATTCTAATGCACGATAATGCCCGTCCACATGTTGCTCGCATAGTACAAAGTACCTTCAACAATATAACATCAGGGCCTTAGCCTGACCAGTCCGTTCTCCAGACTTGAACCCCATCGAACATTCATGGGATAACCTCAAAAGACGAATAATATCACATCCATCACTTCCTGATACACGCCACGATCTTGAAAGGACTCTTCCTGAAAAATAGGCTAGCCTACAACCAAGAGACATTTCCAGACTGGTAGAAAGTACGCCGAGGCGTCTTCGAGGTGTAATTAAAGCAAGAGGAGGAAATGCGCGGTATTGAAATGTTAATTCAAAATCTAAAACAAATGTTATCTTTTCGTTTTTTTTCATTTTCCTTAGCAATTTACATTTTTTTTTAAATTTTTTTAGACAAAGACTCAATTAAACCTCAAACCTGAAACTTTGATTAATATTTAAAAATATACAAATCAAGTTATATTACAAGTGGGTGGAATTTTTTGCCTGTCAGTGTATTTTACATCAAGAAGGACTTTGATTTGATGTACAATTTTCTCAAGCCTTTTCATGTAGTTCAACATAGATTAACTATTTACTGGAGCGGATCGGAGAAGGGTAACGATTTGAGCAGTGTCCACGGAAGGTGTGAGGCGAACCCAAAGAATTGAAGAACTGAACCAAATTGAAGAATTGAAAATAGAGTCTCAAGGGGAACAGTGACGCCTCAAATTACACGTCTAAGTCGAGACGAAAGTTGTCGAAGCGAGTTGAACCTGAAAGCGGATGAGAAGAACACTGAAGATTCTCATTGCTCTGCGATTTTGAGCAGATCCCGAGTATTTGGTGTCTATATCGTGATGGCCCTTAATGTATACTCGGGGGAGAAAATGAACATGAATTAATCTGTATTGGAGAAACTCTTCTCCAACCCTCTGATGATGACGCTGTACAAGCCTTCCCTAAATGCTTTTCCAAAAGGAAACTTTTAAGTCAAGATTGAAGGAGGAAACTTTAGATTCTATCAACAAAATCTACTTTAAGAACATGAGCGTTACGTTGAAACAGGGTCATAAGGGACATCTTGGAATGGGACGGCAGATGCTCTTACTAGCTAAATGGGTTGGGAAATACCCTATGACTCCTAACCGGCTATACTTCAATTCCGGTTTGTTAAATTAATAATTGATGGTTTGTGGCGGATACCAGTTTATCAGATAATAGAGTTCACTTTTCCAGGCATGCAGAAAGATTTTTATTAGATCGATAGAGGAAAAAACGCGTTGACGAGCTTTATCTTCACTATACCATTGCTCCTAGATATATTGAATTTATTAATCCTAAAAACAATGGTCTGTAGTCAATTGAATCGAAATTTTATATAAGCAATAGAAAAAGCTTAGACAAATTATTATAGAAAATATGATTGAAAAAACAAGAGTATAATATAGTATCTGTATGTTATTTTCTATTTTAATCGCTAAAAACAACATAAAGTAAGAATTTTCGGAGTTGAATACTACTAAATAACTCATCGAAAGTTTTTTGTGTTTCTAAAATTAAATTGATTCATATTCAAAATGTAGTTTCTCCATTTTAATCTTTCTGGTCCGTTGATTCTCGTTGTTCGCCGAGATTCATGCTCTTTTCGGCTTATTTCATCTGCAATTGAAACCTGAAGTTTTTTGTCATTTGAATTTATCCAGGCCAAATATCAAAACGTGAAATTGAACTCTGCAATGTGAGTGTACACAAAAGCAAAATCGTCTGGGTACAACTGTGTGGATACATTTTAAACGCTCATCACGTCCTATTTGCGAAATGAATGGTGAAAATGCTTTTTTTATACGAATGCGTTCTGCTAAATTTAGCTATGATGTGTATAACGGAAAAAACTGTTTGCAATCATCTTCTAAATTTACAATTGTGAAAAGAATGCGATAAGTACAAAAAAATTGTTTAGGCCAATTTGTTTTTTTTTAATTGCCCAAAGAAGCACCAAATCTACCCATTGCCTAATACACCACAAAGAACCCAGCAAAAAAATAACGACAGTAGATTAGACTCACTAATCACCACACATTTCTACCCGTGAAGAACGAAGAACATGGGATTCTATGAACAAATTTCAACTACATATGGACACGCAGCTAAAAGTACTCTGAAGGACATCGCCAACAATGAGAAGAAACTCGCATCGGCTATCAACCAGAGAAATTTTTTGCTGAAATGCAGACGACACAAGGTATTTTCTACTCACATCAAAAACAATTTTAACTTCACAAATGCCACACTAACACGGCCAAACACCGGAATTAACGACATACAAAGGGCACTCTCAACACGACACGCAAGAATGGCACAATTACACAGAAGACAAACACTTTGAGCCCTGAAGATGATTTCAATAAAAGATAGAAACGTTGGCACGATAAAGAAAATGTTTTTCTGAAACCTACATCACACCAGATCGCATCTCACGATTTCTGAAGAATAACGACAGTGTGACATTTACGAGTGCATAGACAAAAAAACGCAAAATAATAGCTCAATAAAGAAAAAATAAGTAAAGGAAAATCTCAGTAAAAGAAAGAAAATGGCAGAGAAACAAAAAAATAGATAGATGTATAGAAAGATAGATGGATGGATAGATAGATAGATAATTAGAGAGAGAGAGAGAGAGAGAGAGAGAGAGAGAGAGAGAGAGATTGAATAATTAAATTATTTATCCACTGTCTCTTAGATCTTTCTTCCACTTAACCCGAGGTGTATTTTACCTTATACATTATTTGTACAATTTATGCAGACTCTTTTGGTCTATACGATTTATTTTACAAATAGAATACAAGAAAAAAAATGTTTTACATATTTTTATTAAAGGTTTCATGTTACAAAAATTTTGTGGTTTATAAATTTATCAGATAATATGTATTTACAGTTATTGTATTTGTAGTTAGAGAATACAAAAACGCATAATATAATATGTACATTACAATAATTAATTTATGTTTCCAAGATTTTTTGATTTTTTAATTATTTTCCATCAGATGTTTTAGATAATTTCTTTTAAACTATGAAAACTGCTCTCAGGGAAAATACTATTTGGAGCATTATTAAAGATCTTTATGCTGGTAATTAAGAAAGAGTTGGAGCATGTTTTAATTCATTAAATAATTGGCATTTCAAATGTACTATTTTGTCTTAGGTTTAATGTTTTAATTTTTCTCTTATATTTAACAAATAGATATTCGGCTGCTTAGTATGTATGGTTTTGAACATTGTTGATATGACTTGAAGATAGTTGTAATGTACTACAAGTTAAAAAACAAAAAATTAATTCTTTTAAAATTATCATATATAGTACTATCGTACTTTAGTCTTAGTATGTATCTAACACATGCATTTTGTGCTGTCTGTAAATCGCGTTTATTTCTATCAGACAAATCCGACGTTATAGATGCAATGTGTCGCAAATGAGGTGTCATGAGTGAGTTAACTAAAAAGAGAGACGATTAGTGAGTGAGAGACGAATTGAAAAATACAGAATTTATGTAGATATAGATAAGAGCTAGATATAGATGGCAGATAGGTAGATAAATAGATGAGAGGGAGAGAAAGAGAGTGTATGTGAGAGACAAACTGAAAAAATAGATATAAAAAAAATTAATTAAAAAATAGGATTTATATAGACATATAGAATTGGGAGCTAGGTAAAGAAGATAGATAGGTTTAGATAGATGAGAGAGGGAGAGAGGGAGGGAGAGAGGGAGAGAGGGAGGGAGAGAGGGAGGGAGAGAGAGAGAGAGAGAAAGAAAAGGGGAATAAGAGAGAGTATGAGAGGGAAAGATATAAAAAGAAGGTGGGAGAAAATGAGAGAGAGTTAGAGAGTGAGGGAGAGAGCGCGTGGAGGGGGAGAGTAGAGAGTAACAGTGATTCTGACAGTATGAGAGGGAGAAAGGGGGAGTAAGAGAGCGAAGGTGAGAGGGATAGAGAGAGATGCGTGGATGGAAGGAGGCAGAGACAGACAGATAGAAAGAGAAAGAATGTGGGGAGTAAGAAAGGGTAAGAAAAAGAGAGCGAGAGGTAGACATAGATAGATAGATAGATAGATAGATAGAGATAGAGAGAGAGAGAGAGAGAGAGAGAGAGTGTGAGAGAGCGAGGGAGGGAGTGAGAGAGAAGTGGGGTTATAACAATAGAGTATTTCATAATTTCAATTAATAAAAGAAATACATTCAAATGAAAATCTGATGCGAAACGAGTTTTGATGAATGTTTTCGTTGTGAAATCTAATTACACTAATCATGATAAAACTCACGACCGCCCACCCCCTGGGCTTTAGAGAACGTCCGGTATCTGGCCCTTCAATATTTTCAATAGTACGGCCATTATTTTCTGCTTCAATGCGAGACCCAACGCACCTCTTGCACAACGATAATGCCGAATATAATTGCCCATGGCCGAACGGAGCGGTCTGTTGAAATATAAACGAATCCAAAACGGAAAATATTAACCATTCGGAGAGTTTTTCCTCTCCCAATTAACTGTTAAGAAGACGGATCGAAATTTTAAATAGGTTTTATAGATTTATACTTTAACGGAAATGTGCTCGTTACGGGGTGTAGAAATAAGCATTTTTAAATGGACGAGATCCATTCAGTGACGTGAGTTTTAAAATTAAGCCTAGAGATACTTGACCACACCATCGCAGGATTTCGAGTTTCGAAAGCAACCATCTACAGAAACTTGGTTATGTCGGCGTCTTAAAGCTATTATTTCTAGCATCGGAGGAAACAATGGTTGAAGCAGGGGGATAAAAAGAGAATTCTGAACGATAAGAAAGAACCGAATGATAGAAGTGAATGTCAAATGAGCGTGCATTCAGTATAACTATGTAAGAATTCAGTTTGAGACGCTTGGTCCAGCAAAAAAATAAACCAAAAAGGGCCAAAAAAGTAAAACAAATAAGAAATATTTTTCTTAATTTTAACGTCCTTGGTCACTTGACATATAAGGTGTCATGATATCACACCAGCCTTATTCGGCCAATATCAAAGGGCAGATTACTTAGTTTTACTCATTCTATTGAATTTAGAAAAATTAGTGTTTATACAATGATAATTCTCAAGCGGGTGTACCGCTAGGCAGTAACTTAGGTTCCATTCTCTTCGCAACATATACTGGAGATTTCTACCAATCCCGATAAGTCCACGCTTATGCAGACAATACCGCCAGATTCAATAATGGACTTCTGAAACCTCCAGGACCATATCTCCAGTTTGGAAGAATTTGGGAGTTTATGTCGACAAGAGTCTTACTTTGAATCGCCTCACCTGTCTTAAAAATATAGAACCGAAGAGAATAGAAATTTTACAAAAAACCTAGTTGGAAACAGAAAAAACTCATTGCAAAATAAATGCTTGAATTGCCGAATTCAACCAAACGTTCCAATCTCCGAAGAATCCATTCTCTCCAGTCCACAATCCTTCAAATCTTGACCAAGCTGCCGGCGTATCTAACATATCCACACAAACGTTCATATCCCATTTGTCCTCAAACATCGATAACACTCTGGACCCTCATCCAAACCATCCAATATTTCATCCAAAAACCTTCTTGAACTTCAAAACACCTAAAAGGTGCCTAAAACACCTTGTGATTTCCTCTTTAGCGAAGAAACGCATAAAGATAAACAAAGTTGATTCTAGCGCTGTTCTAACATAATAATAAAAAATATATCTCGTAAATTATTGATTATATTCTAAAGAGATAATTGTTTTGACAATGTATAAATGACTTATAAACCCAAAATTGTAACGCTTTAAATTGTAATAAATCATAATGACAATAAAAACATCTCAAACCATTCAACTAATAACAATTCCTCAGGTTACCTCCAAAATATGGGTTTGGAAGGATTATTTTGTTTTATTCCTCCTTACTAAAAAAGTGATATGCACACAGTTTTTAGATGTTCTACATACCGAAATAATAACGAATACGTTGCGTAAACTGGAAGAGCTGAAAAGAACTGGAAAGAGAGTGGGAAGTAAAAAGAAAATTGCCATCCCACTTTTTGATACATACCATCCTTTCTCTCCGAGCCTGAACAGCGTTATCTTTTCTCAAACGCTCGCAGTACATTCGCATTTTTAAATTGTTTAAAACGAGATAAATAAATTACGTATATATTTTAATCTATTTGTATTTCACAAAGTTCAACAAGGCCTATGTAATTTATATAGTAATTACAGTAAGTAAGATGTTAATTATAACTTCCTAATTTTACTTTAATTTATGTTAGGTTATTCAGTAAAGAAATAATTATATATTAGTTTGATTAATATAATATTGTATTAATTAACAAACGCAAATTAAAAATATCAATTAAATGGAAATGACGTATAGCTTAACAATCCGCCTATGGACATCGACTCATCGGCAAGAGACCGAGGAGATGCCCCAATTAGCGCAGCACAGAGCACGGTGTGGCCTTCCTAATGATATAACAAAAGTACTTAAGCACAACAATGATTATAAACGAAAGGTTATTGATTATCCAAAATTAATCAATGCATATAGCTTTATATAACCCACCACACGTGGTATATCCCCCCTATTTGTATGAATGTATTTATTTGCGTGAATATCGAAGTATGCATGGGTCTGGCTATTTGTAATATGATGTGAGGGACGGGTCATTGGCATTTCGTTGCTACTATACTTCCGAAGTGTTGTGACCTGTCCAGAATGAATGTATTTATTAGCGTCAGTGGTGATGCGTGAAAGGACGCGGCTTTCGAGGAATATCGAGTACTCCACGGGCCCGTCAAACAATTTAGGATAAATTAGTGCATGAATGGAATTTGTAAATACCGTTTAAATTTATTTATTAGGGTGAAAGAAAGGAGGCCGCAAGATCACGATAATCTTCCGACCTCCAATTTAGGTGTTGTGTAGGTTGGTAAATTAGTATGAAAGTGAATTATGAAAATGGGTATAAATATTATACTTATGTATTTTAATTTATCAAGTGTGGGAGGATAACAACAAACAAGATAACGAATCTGATATAAGGTGAATTATAAGGCAACAGTCGATTAGTTGTGGCATAAGAAGACTTAGAAAAGAATGTACACATAAGATAGCTAAGAAGACAAATGTGAGAAGGGTATATATGTACATGAGGCGCCGACGATGACCCTGATAGTTAGCCGGCAAAAAATAAAATAAAATAAAATAAACTTAACAATCCTTTTTTTTTATCGTACAACCTGTATTCTATTTATTTTTTTAAACTATCAAAAAGATTTATTTTTCCGATTCGAATTTATTTAATTTGCCAAATACTGGCCAGAACGGCCCAGGGTGAAAACACTTCGGAGAAAGGCCTCGCGAATTAGGTGGGTGTGAAGAGACGCGAATTGGGTCAAGAACCTTTCGGCAGTCCAACTTTGAAAACTGTGGTACAGGAGGTGGCGTAGAGAAGGAAAAACCTTTTTCCAACTTGCCAAGTCTAGACTTAAATCATTCTTTTATTACTTAAAAATAATCTTTAACGGTGATTATAAACGAACGTAGTTCAATAACCAAGGCCCTAGTACAATTAACTCACTCCTCCTCTCGCCCACACTCTCTTTCTCTTTATTATTTTTTCTTTCCCTCTCACACTCACTCTCTTCTTTCCCCTATCTTTATCTCTGACACAATTAAAAAACGGTCTAAAATTTCATTTCTATCGAGAAACGAGAGTTAATATGGTTTATGTTTGTTTAATTTATTTGCTGAATAAGGTTTCTAGAAGTTATAGCATCAAATACCAAATCTAGTTCTCCCAGTTTTGGGCAGGACTTAACCACAGGCTTGGGGTCGCTGTTCCTTCCTGAAGATATAAATCTCCTAACCGCAATTTCGATAAACTACCATTCTTTGTATGTGTGAATACAGACTTAAAACAGGAGGCTTATATTTTTAAACAATAATACACCAAACAAAAAAATTGTATTTTTTTTTTAAATTTTCAGTAACTTTACCGAGAGGTTAACTAAGGTTTTTTTGCAACAACCCTTTTAGTTATTTGCATATGCTTTGATTTTTTTTTCTAAATTATTCTTTAATCTCTTACTTCCATGAATTAATACGTCTCTCTCTCTCTCTCTCTCACACACACACACTCACACACACACACACTCACACACACACACACTCACACACACACACACACACACACACACACACACACACACACATTCTCTCGCACTATCTCTATTTATCTCTGTTTCTCACTCCCCCTTTCATTCTCTCTGTCTGTCTGTCTCTCGCACTCTCTCTCTCTCTCTTTCTCTCTTTCTCTCTCTCTCTCTCTCTCTTTCTCTCTCTACCTCTCGCTTTCTTTCTCTCACCCTGTCTTACTCCCCACATTTTTTCTTTTTCTCTCTGGTGATCTTTCTCCCCTACTCTCTCTTTACCACTATCTGTCTCTCCCTCCCACCTTCTCTCTCTCTCTCTCACACACTATCTCTCTTTATCACTGTGTCTCACTCACTCCCTCCCAACCTATCACTCACTCTAACTCCCCTATTCTCTTTCACTTTCTTGCTCTCACTCACCCTCTTTCTCTCTCTTTATCTTTGTCTACTTCTCCCTCTCTTTTTGTCACCCTCTCTTACTCCTAACATTTTTTCTCTTTCTATCTGTCTCTCCCTCCTTCCCTCCACACATCTCTCTCTTTCTCTCTCTCCCTTCCTCTTACTCTCTCTCCCTTTATCTTTGTCTACTTCTCCCTCTCTCATACTCACCCCCTACACGCTCTCTCCCTCTATCACTCTCTCTCCCTCTTACTGTCTCTCTTCCTTTTATTCTCACACTCCCTCACTCCCATTTTCTCTTCTCTCCATTTCCCTCCTCCCCTTTCTTTCTCTTTTTTCTGCCTCTCTCTCAGTATCCTTCCATCTCTCCTGACTTTGTCTCTCTCTGTTTCTTTTTCCTTCCTTTCTTCCCTCATTTCTTACAATCTCTTCCTCCCTCACACTTTCTCTCCTTCAAATACACACACGCAATCACGCACACCAAATCTCTTTTTCTTCTATCTCTTTCTTCTCCCTTAGTAACTTTCTCTTTCTCTCTCTCTCGCTCTATCTTCAGCTGATAGTGCTTAATGGTACTTTTGACATTTTGATTTGGATAGTCGTACTTTTCTGAATGACAAAATGATGATACTTTATGAAATTTAAACTGGTTGGACTAGAATGACAGCCAACGATATACGTCTTAAGTGTTACGACAGTTCAACAGGATTTTGTCGGCCGAGGAATTCAGATATTCCGACTTGATTTCATTTAATGGGAGGCGGTCTGACAGGCAGCGACTTTCATCAGTGGTTTCTGAAAGACGGACAATCGCCGGCCCCACCAACGAGCGTCGGCGATGATTTCGGCACAATTCTCCCTGGAGAGGAATGCGAGGGCCTCCTTGTAACGGTACGACCAGGAGCCAAGGCCACGGCATGGCGAACATCCTGACTTCCGTCCACGTCCAACAGCACCAACACCATTTATGGTCCACCCCACCAGATTCGGCCCGTTCGATTTAAATCTCACGGGCGAGGAACGAACCTTGTGGTGCAACTTGCGACATTTGCCTACAGGTTTAGTGGTTAAAAATATGGAAATGTGTTTAAATCCTCTATACTACTACTATTTTGATTCACTTGCTTTTATATAATAGAAATGAAACATAATTATCATATTTATCATTGTATTCAATGAGAGTGTAACCATAAAAATTAACAAAAACCACACGCACTTTAGGAAAACGCAACCTGGTTGAGTTTGTTAGGTCCTCAACTGGACACAGAAATTTGATAAAATTATTATTTCTACGTGGTAGTATTAGATTGCTTGGAAACTTTTTCCATCAAATCAGAGAAAAAGGCAAATGAAAGAATCTTCAAAGGAAAATGACCGCAATCCTTCACCCGTTGTACACAAAATTCTATAGTTTAAAATTATAATAGTTTTCAGGAGATTTACATAAATTCACCCTCATTTTTCTCATTTATAATGGCTTAAAAACCAAGATGATATAGTTTCAAAGAAGAAAAATGCAGCTTTCCAAAGGTTGTAATATGGATAATGGACGATTTCCTGAGGAGTGTTTTTTAACCGGAACACCGGATACAACTATTTTTTATTTGCTATAAAAACTATTTTTAAGGATTTTAAAGGATGCTTAAAACGAACCTGAATCGTTTCTATTTTATTTTTTAAAAAGTAAATTCTTTTGGACTACTTTACTGGAAGCTTTATTTTTCTTTTCGTTTGTGTAACTTTTTATATATCTAATCTCATTTAGTGAAATCCTGCATATTATTTTTTTAATCCTGGATTAAAACTATTTACGTATATACATTAACTTTGAAATATATGCACTAAGCAGAAAATTATTTAAAAATATTATGTAAATTGCTGTTTTTCTGGGCTCCTAGGAGCACAATGGCAAAAATGATTGGACACGTGTATAATATTTTATGAACTAGTATCCCCAAATAAGGTTTCAATAAAATCGGCGATCCCACCTTTACCTTTTAAGGCCTTTTTTCACTACTTCACTAGCAATCAAGTCCAGAACAGTTGTACTATACATACCTACGTGACAGTGCATTCTTTATTTTTTATAAAGTACTGTACAAACAAAACTTCATAAAGCCGGGTCAAAACAAACATTGTCTGGCAAACATTATCCCATTTGTAAAAGGATTGAATATTACAAGGGATAATTTATTATTCTGAACGATCATTAATTTTTCCCGTATTGGTCCGATTTCACTTTTTTTAAACAATCTTTAACTGGCCTATATTTAACAAATTGTAAAATGTGTTCCTGAAAGCCCAATTTACTAAAATTAGTCATTTTTCGTTCTTTAATTTATATTAAAACTGATAACTTTCGGAATGTCAAAAGTTCGCTAAAAAATCTCCTGGGGGCGAGTTCAGTATATTAAATGTATATAAAATTGTACGATTAGATACAACCTTTCGACCTTAGAACCAATGCGTCATTTGATGAGTAATAAATTCAGAATAAATTTTAATAAAAAAATGCAAATTATTCACGTAGCGATTCTAGAGTGAAGAACCTTTCAATTATGCACAAAATTTGGCTTTGATAAAAATTTCACGTTTTTATCACCGAGACACTATTGTTATAGTGAAATTCTTGTCTGTTGACTCAATGTTTTATTTTTTTTCCCCGAGTTATTGCACATCCAGGAAACTACGTTTCATATAACAGGCAAAAAAACATGATTGAGAAAGTACTGTTGTAGATGATAAAACACTCAAATTTTACAAAAAGGACTGGGAAAAAGAAACATTTGTGTTTGTTACGTTGTTAGTTAGAAAAATTGATTACAAATTTGGAAATATGTGCTAGTATGTTATAAATAGTTAGTTGAAACAGCTATATTTACTCTTTTTCTCACGAAGACGATTTAATCGACCAATCAAATTGTACAAAAAGACTCTGGGAATAAGAATCTCGTCAGCTTCTCAAGTCCTCATATAGACATTATTCCTTATAGATTTAGAAATACCATTAATCCTCGATAGCTATTATTCTTTGGATCCACCAACTTTTCTAAATGAAAAAATAAAACGTCAAGCGATAAACCAAGTTTTAGAAAAATAGCTGCGAACATAAACCTTGTTGAGTTTGTCAGATCCTCATATAGAAAAAATTATTGTTTACAAATTGAAAATGTGATTAATCTTCTATATTTTTCCATTTTTCTACTTTAAAAAAATTAAACTATCGACCAATTTTGTCAGAAGCAAATTTATACTAACAGCCAAATATTTCAAAAAGACGTTGGGAAAANTAATACCAAAATCCTGCATTATTTTCCGGACAACCCAATATATAAAAGGAATTTTAAACGACAAACCAAATTTTACAAAAAAGACGAAGGAAAAAACCTTAACGAGTATGGCTGATCCTCAGATAGACATAATTATAGCTTAGAAATTTGGAAATGTGATTAAACCTCTACACTTTTTTTCCACTTTTCTACTTAAAATAATTAAACTATCGACCAATTTTGTCAGAAGGAAATTTATACTAACAGCCAAATATTACAAAAAGACGAAGGAAAAAACCTTAGCGAGTATGGCTGATCCTCAGATAGACATAATTGTAGCTTAGAAATTTGGAAATGTGATTAAACCTATACACTTTTTTTCCACTTTTCTACCTAAAATAATTAAACTATCGACCAATTTTTTCATAATCAAATTTATACCACTAGCCAAACATTACAAAAAGACGCTGGGAAAAAGAAATCTTGTTAAGTTTGTCAGGCCCACAGATAGAAATGCTATTTTAAATTTTTTTAAATGTTATAAATACTCTATAGAGAATTTAATAAAATGTCCTCAGATGCAAGAGAAGTCTCAAAATGGATTTTGACGACGAGACAAACGATTTATACAAAAGTCAGGGATAGTTTTACGTCTATCTAAGAGAGAAGGTTCTACTTACTGAGCAGAATGAACTAACGACGAGAAATGAAAATCCCCATGTGGGAAAAATTAAGTAGGCCCATGAGTAAATTATAGTAGGTAACAATGTATAAGTCGTGATAAAAAGAGGACCAAGTTTTACTGGAGTGTGCACGTAGACAAGTTTTCTTAAAGCTAGTATAAAACATGTATATCTTCGGTTGACTGAAAACCCTAAAAACAAACAGCTATAAATTGGGGTTTCATCTATGCAAAACAGCCCGAGGAGTTTGAGCTTTGATGGTCACCTACAGGATTTTCTTAAGGAGAAACAACGTGTTGCTCATCGTTTCAAAAGTTCAACAACTGGATTTGGAAAATTGTTTTCTTCCCAAAGACCTAAAACAAAGAGCAGAACGTTCAAGAAAATTTGGCGCAATTGCTGCGGAAACGATTTGAATCGGCGCACGATTACTGTTCAGGCGTACTTCCACAATGAGTGAAAAACCAGAATTACCTAGTTTCTCTAAACTTTATTCATCTAATCTCAATAAATTTTGAAGAAAAAATTATGATTTATAGCAATCAGTGGTGTAACAATCATCGTCTCGCTGTATTTATTCAGCTCTTTCGGGCATTAAAGCAAACAATTGATAGTGAAGATACCTCGCCTTGACATATTTTACCTGACGGATTGCTTTTTTTCAGAATTCACAAATGAAAACAAAAACTCTTTGTGTAGATTATACAGTCAGTGGTGTCAATGCTTTAAATTAATAACTGTACGTTTTGAAGCCAAGAAATATTTGAACTGCAACGAAGAGGTTAACTTCACGCTCTGAAAATGTTTAAGTATACTTTATGCTACACGCTCGAACCTTCTTTGATATGTTGTCAGGTTGTTTAATCAGCGGGACTGCGAGAATCGAAGATAAATGAAAAGTAGAAAACAAGTGTGTTAAATAATGACTTGCAAAGTGACTTGCCTAAATGAGAGGACGACCTTCGATACGTCGGCTGTTATGGCATTTATAACTTTATTGTAAGGAATACTTTTATGACGTGTGCCAGTTTTCTGTCGACTTCCGCGATGTCGTAATTTCCCGCGATAATTTTTGGAAGAAATTGACGTCCTCGAACTTTGAGAACGGGACGTTCTCCGTACACGTGGAATTTTATCCCATGGACAAGTTCCTCAGGGGGACGATAAAGTGAATTTAACTTCTGAACTTTCATATTAACTTTTTTTTCTAAAAATATTATAGAAATGGAAATGGGTGTCGCCATCACTCATCCCTATGTCCTGATTGATAAACCTGTGCTCCAAGTCCATCAGATTTTGACTCAATACACATTAAATGTCACCTAAATGACTGTGTAATCGTTTGGATTTAAGGAAAAACTATACGGACTGACTATATCTAATTAATCCAATTTAAAAACGAATTTTATTATGAAAAGACAAACAATAAAGTTTTAAAAGTAAAATTGTTTATAAGACCACAATAACAACTTTGTAACAAAACATATTACCATAATTGTTTTACCATGTCAACATGAGAACAAATTATCGTTATGATTATTATACAACCTTGAAATAAATTATAGCTGTTTTCAGCTTTATAAACGAGGTATTCTATCGCTATAGTGCAATTTCTTCCCATGGTGCATTTGTTATTTATGTTATTAACTATAAAAACTAATTATAAAAATGATCAGAACGAACTAGAAAAAATCCTCAATTTTATAGAGTAAATAGAATGGAACATAATAATAAACATACATTTATTCAGACATCGTGCGATGCTGTCTGGTGTGATGTAGTTTCAGAAAAACATTTTCTTTATCGTGCCAACGTTTCGATCTTTATTGAGATCATCTTCAGGGCTCAAAGTGTTTGTCTTGTGTGTAATTGTGCCATTCTTGCGTGTCGTGTTGAGAGCGTTGAATTTGTGTGAGTAGAAATACTTTGATTGAATATAAAAAATATATTTTGCATTATATAAATTCACTTTTCCACATCCTAAATGTATTTGTTAAATGTAAACAATGTTTGTAAATCCCAGGCCCTGAAGATGATCTCAATAAAGATCGAAACGTTGGCACGATAAAGAAAATGTTTTTCTGAAACCTACATCACACCAGACCGCATCTCACGATTTCTAAATAAATATCGATTAACGGTCACTAATCACCTCACAATAAACATACAGCTCAATAAACAACTAATCACTTCGAAAGAATTTTTTTTAATTACCACTTGTATAAATATTACTAAACAAGTTAAAAAATCGAACTTAAGCTAAAAATACTATGCATTTGTTATTTATGGTATCAACTATAAAAACTAATTATAAAAATGATCAAAACGAACTAGAAGAAATCCTCAATTTTATAGAGCAAATAGAATGGAACATAACAATAAACATACAGTTCAATAACAGCTCAATAAACAACTAATCACTTCGAAAGAATATTTTTTAAAATTACCACTTTTATAAATATTACTAAACAAGTTCAAAAATCGAACTTAAGCTAAAAATACTATGCATTTGTTATTTATGCTATCAACTATAAAAACTAATTATAAAAATGATCAGAACGAACTAGAAGAAATCCTCAATTTTATAGAGTAAATAGAATGGAACATAACAATAAACATACAGCTCAATAACAGCTCAATAAACAACTAATCACTTCGAAAGAATTTTTTTTAATTACCACTTTTTTAAATATTACTAAAGAAGTTCAAAAATCGAACTTAAGCTAAAAATACTATGCAATTTGTATTTAAGTTAGCCAGTACAATGTATTTAAACAGTGTAAGTCGTGTGGAAGGGGAAAGCTTTTCGAGACTTCACTAACCCACTTATCGACAAAATTGCGTTTTAATATGTTCCTTTTTAAAGAATGAAACTCAATTATCTTTAGGGTTCGAATATTACTTGGTAGGAGAATTTAATGGGGCAAACTGAGACGGGTTTTTAAAAGTCGACGCGAACCGAGTGGCGTCTAAAACGTATCTTTAGATAACACTATCTCTGTTTATTTTTTAATTAATATCATTGCTGCCCGAGCTGATTTCAAGCAGGATATTTCATCTCCAAGAATAATAGTCATCATATACGATTTCACATTATTTTTAAAAATATTTGATTACCGTGCTAATTAAAAAACTGTCCTACTTATTTTTTTTACAGTGTAATGATTCCCTAAACAGTTAATATTAAAACTCAAGATTGTTAAAGTAGTATTAATCGATCTAGGAGATGATCTGTTGACAATAGATCAAATTGGGTATCATCTTTTATCGTATTATCCTCTCTGATAATCTGTAGTCAGACGCGTTTAACATTCAACGATAAAATAGAAGATTACCACAGCGTTTAATATCTTCTTCCAATAAAACTGCTCGTTTAAAACTCTAATAAAAAGAAATTACATACTCATGTAACACTTCCCCTTAGAAAATGTTTAATTAAAAATTAAGTGTGTTAAAATAATCTTTGGCAAAATTACGTCTTCTATAAAAAAAAAACCATGGAAACCAAACCATTGGACTTTAATACTTTTCTATTATTTGTGTCTGTTCATCTGTTAGTCAAAGCGATTTCGCCATCTTGTAGAGTCGATTTGAAAGCCAACACTAAGCACAAGGATACGCACAGACCAACCACTGAAGATGTCATACTAGCGAAATGCGTCTGGCGAAAGAACAACATAACTACAAATAAAATTCAATCTCGAATATTCCTTCCCAAAGTCAAGGAGTCTCTAAACATTACGCAGTACCTGATGACTTTTGTAAAATTACTTTTTACCGTCGAACCACTGGAGGCAATGCATCTTACCAATCAAAACAGAGGATAAGCAGGCCAAACCATCCATAACATCCCGACAAATGAATTTAAATCGAGAAGTTTCCGAATATTACGGAGCACCCTTATATTTATTCATTTATAAATCGGTAAAGCTCAAAAATGGGTTTGTAACGAAAAAAGACAAAAACACGGAGAACACGCACAGGCCAACCACCGAAGATGGCATAATGCTTTAAGTCAGGAAATTTCGGAAAATTACGCAATACTTGCATGTACGTAGTTTATTCTTTCAAAAATCGGCTCATCTTCGATGGTGGGTTAGTAACGAAAAGGACAAACGCACGGAGAACACACATAGACCAACCCACAGAAGATGGCATAATGCTCTGTCAACCAATTTCGGAATATTACGCAATACACGCATGTATTTTGTTTATTCTTTCATAAATCGACTCATCTGCAGTGGTGGGTTTCGAAGGAACCACACGAACTCGGAAAACAGACTGGCCAATTGAAGACACCGATATGCGCCTAACATACCAAACCCGAGAAGATAATCAAGCTAAAAATGATCAAAACTATTAATTTAATAGTATGAGTCAATAGCATTGGTCCTCCCTAAAATTAGGAAGTTTCTGATTATTAAGGTCTTTAGTTGATATAAAGCTATCGTGACCTCGATCCGCTCGGACACTAACTTCTCATCTCAACCTCCTCACCTTTTGAAAAATGGCAAAAAAAAGAGGGAAAATTCAAAAGGTGGGGTTGAGATGGGAAGTTAGTGTCCGAGCGGATCGAAGTCACGATAGCTCAAGTGGTAGAGCAGCGGCGTATCTAGCCGAAAATCGTGGGTTCGAATCCCGCTCGTGACACTGACTTTTTTATCTCAACTAAACACCTTAATTAATTGAAAGATATTAATTGGTCAAGCGGAACACGAAAAATAGTGAATTTATTAAGTAGTACGGTAATTTCTTTTGTTTATTCATTAATAAATTGTTCAATCATCAGGAGTGGGTTAGATAAAAAAAGGACACGCTCTGGGAAAACGCATACATCCATTCACTTGAGATAGCATTACGTTTGGAACCGACCAAACTGCAAATAAAATTCAATCTCGAAAAATTCTTCATAAAGACCCATAAACTGAGGATAAACCAAGTTAATCGATAAACCATCATTTAATCTATGATCGGAATAGATTAAACTACCGATAGAGATAGATGCCAATATGTCCATACTAGGCTAGAAAAGTTTCTGAACGATCCAACTGAAGATGGCATAATGCCGCTTTGCGTCTAACTGACCAAAACAAATAGGATAAGCAAGCCAATATTTTTCTGTATATTACGCAGTACTCTTTATTTAATACTTCGTAAATCGACTGATCTTTAGGCATTGGAACAAAAAAGGACACACGCCCGGGGAAGCACAGGCCAACCAAAGAACCATAATCTCGATATGCGTCTACATAGATAAAGCAGCGAGGATAAGCAGACCTCCAACGAATCTCTTTTCTGTTATTCATTCATCTTCAGCAGTGCATTTGGGAATAAAAAAAGAACATTACTAAGATGCACATGCACATGGCACAAGCATGCTATACGTGCCAAAGCAGAGATGCTAGGCAGCTTAAAACGACTCTAACTACATGTAAAATTCAATCTCTGATGTTCTTCTTAAAGTTGAGTAACTTCTAAATATTTAGCAGTATTTTAATGTCTTTTGTTTATTCATTCATAAATTGGCTCATATTCGGCGGTGGGTTTGGTAAGAAAAAAGAAAGTCACGAGAAAAACACACAGCAGGTTTATATGTGTTGTTAAGCATGTTTATATCATGATGCGTATAGGTGCCTGACAGCTCAAAACAACGACCCACCCAGGGAGTTGTAGCCCACTCAATGTGGAACTACAGCGACGACAGGTGGTATAATGTGGTTATGCCTGAAAAGGGGCACCTCGTGTCCTCATCCACGTCTCTTTCTCTATCCAGGTTCCTTCACTCTTTCCTGTGACCCCTCCCAACCCTTGGTCACAAGGGGGGGGGGTGTCCGGGTACAAAATAACGGTGCAGCCCTGAGAGCGTGGCAACCTCTCTAAAGCATAAGCTGTAATCGTGTCGGCCTCGGGTCAGCATGGGCGGCGGGTGCCTTATCAGAGACACACCAGGGTTAGGGTACCACATCCTGTCTGCATAGGGGGAGGGTGCATAACAATCTGTACTACGGGGTAACAGAAATGTTCCAAAATCCAGCCCCTGTTACACTGGGAATGGATCCATAGTGGTACGTGGTGACGCCCCTGGCTGGAACATAGAGAAGAGGCTGTCTTCTACATGTGACCTTCGCACGAAACTTGCGTATGACCACCGTTATATACCCGGCCTCACGGGATATGGCGGTCGGACGGCAGCGTATAAGCTTGAGGACGCTATGATTATGCTAAAAAGTCCCTCGAATGCGTGAGTAGTGGCGGATGGGAACGGTTAGTGAATCGGTTGCTCCTACTCGAGTATGCTTTGCACGTAGGTGTGGGCTGAGCTCGATTGGAGGCTTTTACCGTAGGCGGTACTCCTCTAGGGGGTGGTTAACAATTCCACTTTAAACAAAACCGCGGCAGGAGCTCTGGGAGATAGAGTGGCCTTCTCTATCTAGGGAGTGCTTGGGAGACCAGGCTGATGTATTTCGGCTTAGGTAGCCCTATGCGCGCGGCATAAGTCTGATGCTTAATGCAGACCCGACCACTCGGAATGGGCAAGCGGGGAGGGAGGTTGTCTTGGCCCTTCGGGGCTGAGCTGCCTCTACACCAATGCTGCGGCAGTAACACCATTCTGTCGTATGTGGAGGTGCGTCAGCTCTCATCTTGATAATCAAAACGTCCGATAAGGCCGAATAGGCTAGGTGCGGACGTTAAAGATCCTCATTTTCCTTTTAGGACGATCGAGTTTACGGGAAAGCCCAAAACAACGATGCTGGGTAGCTTCGGACGATTGGAAACCAAGCACCCTAACTACATATAAAATTCAATCTTTGATAGGTTTTCTTAAAGTTGTGTAGCTTTTAAATATTTAGCACTAGTACACTATTGTTTTTATCATAATAGGTGCCTGACAGTCCAAATCAACGATACTAGGTAGAACAGAGTTTTGGATTATTACGCAGTACTCTCACGTCTTTATTTTAATCCATTCATAAATCGACGTCCTGATTCCCACATGGTTTGTACGCCTTTCTCCACACCAGTTAACTCGATAGGAGTCGGTTTTTTAAAAAGGGAGTCCGACGAAAACACGAGAAAGTGCGTTCCCAGCGAAGGAGCAGGATATAAAAGGAAATTTCCCCTTAAATGGCCACAATTGGAACGGATTGTCTGCAGATTGTTTCGACATTCTTAATTCTTCAGATCTTCCAGAGCGTGCTTGGTCACTGTGAAATCGTAGATTGGCCGGTACGACAAACTACGAGGGGCGGGGGAAATTTCCAGTTTTGAACAATTTTAGTTCAAGGACGGATTTGCTTTTCCCTTTGTAAATCCCAGCTTTTAGTTTTCCTTTTATGAATGCCCGTCTTCTGATAATTTTTCCAAAACAAACTATTTTTTACCGAATGACGCTTGATTTTACACCTATTTTTGATAACCAGAAGATATTATTTTCTTCGGCACTTTCACACCCTCGTTGAAATACCGCCTAATCAATTGACCTTTATGTCGGAATTCCAGACAAAGAGTAATAAATACAAAACTAATAAAAGCATTAGAACAACATTTTAATCTTGAACACGTGTGTTTTTCCTGGTACAACTGATTGAGTGGACGTATGTGACTTTTACAACCTTGACACAATTCGTCCTAGGTTTGCACGAGGATAAGATAGAAGGGGGACACAAAGGATAAAAGAACTAATAGAGGGGATTGTCCAACGAAAAATAGACACGCATTGCGTAAATTCTGAAGTATACCAAAGATCATTCGACGAATATGTTTGTAATTTAACCTGTTTTTAACTTCTTTTTTTTTAATTATAACTATATTGAAAAATATATCAAATACGACCTTATCAGGTTGTAACGATTAGGAAATTTGAACCCAATATTGTAAAAACAACCGAAGGTCTTGGGTTCGAATCCCGCTCGTGCCACTAACTTTTTCATTTGAACCAAAACCTTACATAAAAAGATTAATTAATTGAAAGAAATAATTTGGTCAATAGACCACTAAATATATTGGTTGTAAAAATATTTTGATTTTTTTTAATCCATTGGATCTTTTTTTTTTAGACGGCACGGTTGGAGGTACGAACCAGATGTTGTACACAGGTTGGATTTTTTGTTACTGATTGAGTGTTGGTCGACCCAGGATACAATGTCCCATTTCGTGTTGGCTGATGTCAATACATAACAAAAAATCAATCCTAATCATTTTTGAGTATAATGTGGCACAAAAGCTCGTAAGAATTAAAACCTCTGTTATTTTGTGTAAAAGAGGTTAACCCTTTTAAAACTCAAGATTGTATGTTAAAAGAATATAAATAAACAAATAATAATAAGTAATTATTCAGAAATCGTGAGATGCGGTCTGGTGTGATGTAGGTTTCAGAAAAACATTTTCTTTATCGCGCCACCGTTTCGATCTTTATTGGGATCATCTTCACTCTCAACACGACAGGCAAGAATGGCACAATTACACAGAACACAAACACTTTGAAACCTGAAGATGATCTCAATTAAGATCGAAACGTTGACATGATAAAGAAAATGTTTTTCTGAAACCTACATCACACCAGACCGCATCTCACGATTTCTGAATAATTATCGATTAACGGTCACTAATCACCACACAATAATAATAAGTTAGATTGATTCTGAGGCTTTTTAAATTAACGATTTCTCAATGAATTTCAGTAATTTTCATGCCTCATCAAGTATACAAACAGGTTTTCAAAAACACCGATAAAACTAATTTATAGTAATTTCTTTCAAATAAAAGATTGAAAAGGCTAGAAACTGGATAAAATAATATAAAATATGAATTCACTATTTTTTTAACTTTTATGCTAGAAAGTAAGGAAAATCAAGACAGATAAGCCAGTATTTAAATAAACTGGTCAAAAATGAATAGGGATATTACCAATTTTGTAGTATTTACTTTCACGAGCATTTTTATTTTATTTTTGTTATAAATTGAATTAAATTTATTAGAAATTATTGTGTTTTTTACTGAAGACAAATTTAATTAAGGGATTTTGAAAAATATTGGGTTGTCCGGAAAATAATGCAGGATTTTAAGTTTTCATTAAAAAAAATCTATATAAAATATTCTGTTTACGTTTACAGGATTACTCATTTGTNCGATCTTTATTGAGATCATCTTCAGGGCTCAAAGTGTTTGTTTTCTGTGAAATTGTGCCATTCTTGCGTGTCGTGTTGAGAGTCAACACGTGACTCAAAACAAACACTTTGAGCCCTGAAGATGATCTCAATAAAGATCGAAACGTTGGCACGATAAAGAAAATATTTTTCTGACCTACATCACACCAGACCGCATCTCACGATTTCTGGATAACCGTGTATAATGTCCTCTGTTGGCTAAAACCCCTGTGCACCTGTTAGACATACTGCTAATAAGGTTGCCACTAATTCACTCCATAGATATTGCAACGCTGCAATAAGTTGTTGCAGGTTAACTGGCTGCGGATGGTGATCGAAAAGCCTTCTCTGCAACGCATCCCACATATGCTCAATGGTATTGAGGTCTGGAGACGATGGGGGAGGGGCAGATGGGCAGGTTTTCTAAACATTGATGAACAACTCTGACTCTATGAGGTCTGGCATTGTCATCCAGAAATCGAAAATCCCTTCCCGTGAAATTCCTGATTAGAGGGATGAATTCCTCGATAATTTCTTAGACATAACGGACTGCGGTGAGGTTGCCCTCAACAATATGGAGTCCAGTTCGTCCTCTAGTGTAAATCCCAGCCCAGACAGACACAGTTCTCCAAACTCCACTGAAAGGAGCACCAACTGGAGCATTGCACGCATCCCGTATTCTTGGTAGACTCTTCATCTATCATTATACAGACAGAAACGCGACTCATCAGTAAACGTAACAGCATTCCAATTAGTGTTCTCTTCCAGGCGTTCGCTGCATCATATTCTCCCGAGATGCAGATGGCGGGATGTTGGTGCAGGTATGCTCAAAGGAGTATACGATGTGAGGCCAACTTCCCAACGATTCGCAGTTGTTTGTGTTGGTAAAGGCGTTGCCAAAACATCTTGTATATCACTTACAGGATATAAGGATCTGGCAGGCACTATGGAAAGAGTTCACTATGAAAGTATTTCTGCCCTCCCGTAGCGTCGTATTGCCTGAGATCCATTACCAGGTCTCCTATTGGCACTTCCAGTCTCTCAGAATTGGGCTAAAGCTCGGGAACCACGCCCTGAGAAACACCAACTGCTTCTGCGATATCCACTTGCCGGTGACCTCAATGACTCATCATCACAATAATATTGTGAACTTCTCGTTAAAGATTATGTCTTTCCAGGTTAAAGAGAATACAACTGGATTAAAATGGAGAAAAGAAGAGAAAAGAGGTGTTTGTTTATAAAATGGGTAATCTTCATGTTTACTATTCTTTAGTAAATCCGTTAATAAAAATGAGGATTAACATTTGTTTGTTTTTGGTTTGTATTTTTTATTTTGTTTTATCCAACTAACAAGAATATATCGGTTAATTTTATTAAAATTACAAATATCTCTATTAATTTTTGAGCAGTTTATAATACAATTTAAATTCCCACTTTAAAATTTTTGTGTTTTGAAAAAGTTAATAGAAAGATGAGAAAGCGTCAAATTTATTTAATTTTGTCAAAATGAACTTGAAACAGTAATCGTGCAATAAATGGAAGGATTAAGACAGTTTTGGGCTGTAATCAAGGCTTATCGTACGGAATGCAATATTCGACAAACTTTCTCCTTTTCCTTTGGCATCCCAAGACAGAAATATATCACGATACGCATAGTTTTACCAAGAGACGTCGTATCGGACGCGTTTCTTCCGGCCTGATTGCTTTAATAAATTCTCCAGACCGTCCTGAAGACACTCCCAAGCCTCTGGGTTTTCGGTATTTACTCCCCCGAACTTCAATTATTCCCTTAGACGAGATCTAAGGAACGAGGATTTAAAAAGGTTTCGAGGTCAATAAATGGGATTTAAAAGCTCTTTTATCAAGGTCAACCTTCTATGCCGTTCAGGATTCTTTTTTGATCCTGCGTCCTTCCATATAAGTGTTTACGTCTTGGATATTTTATTGATACCACCTTATCCGTTGTGCTTCCTGTTAAAGCCACGAATATTTTGCCTCGACGCTTTAATAATTTTAATTTAAAAAAAATCCTAGATAACAAAAAACCAAAAAGATCAGTTGCTTTTGTCCAATTTAAACATTATTCAAGGGCACCCCCTACTTATTCCTTTAATGAATTACTCATCCCTCAACCAACACCGGATTATTCACATGGCCGTAATATGTGGAAATTATGATCTCGCACTGACAATACGTTTAAAGGGGATTTCGCTGTACTCCACAAATCTCGTGAGATGAAGTAAATATTCATTAACGGTTTTCATATAAACGTCATGTTGCAATTGCCTTCATTAATAATCAAGAGGAGCGGTTTAATGTTTTCATATAAAGCAGGACCACATCAAAATAAATAATAGTACTAATTTTTATAATAATCAATGTCAAACAAGTGTAGTTTACGGAAATGATGGTGATGACCTAGGAAGCAGAGGTTTGATATTCTCCGAGCACTGCAGTTTTTAGACTTATTTTAGTATTCCTAGTTGCTTAGTTCAGTTCAATTGACTCGATCCTTCTCATAAGAAGTAGTAGGTCATTGCTGCAATTGTTTTCCTCGGTTCTTCTTGGTAACCTAGGTTAGGTCTCCCCTGCGAAGAAGTGTCTTCCTCCACATTGCTTAGCCTACAAAGACGGTCATCCTTAAATGCACTCATGGTGTGTAGGCGTTTTCACAGATGGCAGTGACGTCTTATCACTCTGCATTTCAACCTGTTTACTTATGTGTGTGTCAGTTTTACTATTATTGATTTTATTTTCTATATATTTATATTATCTAAAATTTTCTTTCTAAGAAGAGGAAAACAGCCCGGAACCCTAAACCTGAACCTATGTTCAATTATGCACTAAATAAATAAATAACGGTAATAAAACTCTAACAATAACAACAATGTTTAGGACTTAGTAATTAGAATAAATAGGGACTTGTTCATAAGCGTATTTGAGGCAAAGTCTTTGATTGTTTTGATATCACAGACCAGTTTTTGGAGATTAGGCGGCCATTCTGCTGAAGTGAACGTTCTCTTTCTGCATTGAATTTGGTACAGCTGAAGAGTTTATGTTCGGCGTCTTCTTCTGTGCTGCAAACGGAGCATAAAGGGCTTTCTCTTTTCTTATATTTATGAAGATAGCTTGCGAAGTTTCTATGTCCTGATAGCATTTGGGTGGTCCAGTAGTCGGGGTGTAGTCATTTTGCTTTTTGTCTCCTTTCAACGATGGGGAAAAATTTGGATGTCAGCCGACCTTTATTGCTGTTTGTCCATCTTTCTTGCCATGATGCCCTTGTCATTTTTCCCAAGTACTCTTTTGCCTCCTTTCCAGTTGTGCTTCGGAACCAGTCTATTTCTCCTTGGCTTGCTCCTATACCTATTGACTCATTTTTCTTTTTTTGGTCGATGACCACCCTTTCTTTAAGGACAAGGTCTATTGGTGGTGCGTTGGCTATTACTTGAAGGGCGTGCGTTGAAATCGTCCTGTATCCTTTTGTGGTTCTTATAAGAGCTATTCGTTGGCTTTGCTCTATTATAGCTTTGCTTTTGCTCGGTAGTCGTTTGGCCTATCCGGCTGCACCATAACTTGCTATTGGGAGGAAGACACTTTTATACATTGTGGAGAGCGCTTTTGTGCTAAATCCATATTCCACTTTCGCTATGATTCGATGATTGAGACTATCAAAAAATTGACGCTTTGCCGTTCAAGAGATAGTATCAATTTTTTTCACCAGTCAGAATCTCAGACGTTTGCTGTTGAATTTAAACTGCTTGTGAACTCTGACGTTCAAAAGTATAAATACATCCACTTTAAAGTTAGATTCGATAGTATCGCAACCTAAACTTCTTCTTATTCCATTATACCGAAACACTGATGTTTTCTTGTTGTTGTTCGTGAAATGAACTCATTGAACTATAGCTTTTGATGTAAGGCAGACACAACGATGTTTTTTGTCGACCTGTTGACGTTCGATATCATTGCTGTTTATGCTCGATGGAACTATAGGCTATAGGAGCATAATATTTTGCTGCTGCTTTTTTTCAACTGCTTTTTCCAGCTTCTCCTTTATATTAGTTTCCGATGGGGGTAGGTTTAATGATGTTTCTGCGAACGTTGGTGTGATGTTAGTACCTCTCGGATGCATAAATTTGACCTTTGCTCGCTGCCTAATTTTTGTATAGCCACCAGATTAATAAACCATAGCTAATTGTTTCGTTCTCCAAGATTTAACTATGGTTCTATTGTGATCATCGGAGATATTTTACTTTTGGTCATGATGTGTTGTAGGTGGGGGTTTCTTATCAAAAAGAACTCCTAACATTTTTAAACCGTTTACTTTTATAATGTTTTAAATGTGTATTTAACCAAAGCTTAAATTACTGAACACGACCATATGCCATGTAGTGCGTACGTTTGTGTATTTTTACCGATGGAGTATAACAAAAGTTAATTTTTTTTTTGTAAGGTTTTAGACGAAATGAAAAAGTCGGTGCCACGAGCGGGATTCGAACCCAAAACCTTCGGCTAAATAAATGGCTCTACCACTTGAGCTATCATGACTTCCAACATTCCGGACACCAACTCCCCATCTCAATCTACAACCTTTTTATCAATATCCTGTTATCCGTATGACAATGTTAGTCGAACTTTGATTAAAACCATTTCACTATTTTACATCATAATTTCAAAACTGGTCCTTGAAATTATTGGTTTAAAAGGACCTTTTATTCCGATTCAGGACACAATTTCGCCGAAGGAATATTTAAGTCCTCAGGATGTTTTGCACTATAAAAAAAACCTTTCATAAACGATTTTAAGAATGTTAATTTGTACGGGGAGGAACCGTTGTTTACTGGTGTGCTTTTTAACACCCAACGGGAATGCGCTCCCGTTTCGGACGTAAACGCAATGAGAAAGATATGCTCGGATTTGTCCTTGCGGTCCACGTGTTAACACCTTACCCATTCAAGGTACTCTGCCAACAGCATTGGCATTTATCGGTAAATGGTCGGGTTTTGAAATCAGCAGGTGCTCTTACAATCGTTCAACTACGATTCGTTTGTAGACTTTTTTCCAAATTTTAACAAGATTTCCTTTTTCCAAAAGCGTTATGAACTATTGCATGGCAACTATTGCCTGTGTTGTATTTCAAAACAATATAATACTGTATTTAAAAGTGAAAATAAAAATCTTTCTAACGATGGAATTTGTCATTAAACTTGTCTTTTATTTTAATTGTTCTTAATGTACTGGACTATAATAGCAGCAACTGAAAAGGACAACAAGGAAGTTCTAAAAATAAATTTTTTACGAGGGTTTGCAACAGCAGAGGTCATATAAACCCTCACGGTGCCGGTGTTTTTGAAAAACAAAAGCCCATTTGTAAGTATGTCGGGTTCGAATGCAGGGCCGCTGGATTCGAACCCGGGACCTTTACGTTACAGTGATGAGCGCACATGTCAACGCCTCAACCGTTGCGGCCACCAATGCCCCCCCCCCCAATACTATTACATATCTCTATATTTCTTATTTTAATTAACTTATTATTATCAATGGATTTTCTCCACTTTAGTAGTAAATAAAAACCATCTTGACAGTTTTTATATTTATAAAATTTAAAAAAAAGATCGAAAGATAAATTATACGACAGTTAAAACCATAATTAAAACAGTTCTCAAACCAAATCAGGAAAATTGAGGCTACGTAATTTAGGTTCAGCCACTTTCGCCAACTTAGTACTTAAAATGAAATTCCCTTCCTTTCTTAATCTCCCTCCCTCCTTTTTCTCTTGATCCATTTAAGGATGATTGAATCAAAATAATCCGCGAATTTCTGAAGCCCAGTTTTAAATTTCGTTTCTTTTATTTACAAAAAATTAGAATAAATTTATTGAACTATAAATTAATTACAACATTAACTGTAAAAGAAGAGCAAGAATCATCATAAATTCTGTTAAATAAAGAAATTAAAACGATTTTTTAAGTTTAAAACAGAATAAAACAGTAAAGGAAGTAGTCCAATGAATATTAAAATTACCTATTAATCATTTTATGTTTAGTGGTCTGATTGGCCAAATTACTTATTTCAATTAATTATTCCTGTTATGTAAGGTCTTGTAGGTGTTTATGTACGGCCGAAGGTCTGGGTTCGAAGCCCGCTCGTAACACTAACTTTTTCATCTCAACCAAGACTTTACATAGAATAATCAATTCAATTAATTTATCATTACACCACCCTGTACCTTTTGGGTTTATTTGGCATACGGTTTGCCAATATTCGTAAAGCATTTACTCAAGGGATTTGTTTTTCAAACAAAGCACAATTTGAAAAAAAAAAGTTTAGGTAAAGAATTTATAATTAGCCCTAAAGAGGAATTTTAAAATGCATAGTTACACCAAAGTACTCATTAGTGTAATTAATTCTTCCTAATGGAACACTGTCGGATATGGAACCATTCAAGATTGCTGTTCAGTGGTGATTTTAGAAAGGTGCCTACGGATGCCGTGGGATTTTTCTCAAAACGTCATTATGTAATTCTCATAAAAGTCGAAGATAAGCTCGCTTTCAGTCGAAGAAGATAAGGTTACTGCAATAATCGCAATTTAACAAGATGGCCTTCATTTTCCAATGGTGGCCGGTCAATTATGGATACAATCTACTATTACAGTGATTTTCATTGATTTTTTTAGACATATAAATTTTTTTTAATGGTACAAGTGTTGAAATGTGGCAAAAATTATTTCTATGAGGAAAAAGGTCTTTCACCGCTCAGACCAAGCAATGTAATGCATAGAAAAAATGTTCTTTCGAAAAATGTGCTCATCTGCGTTTTATTATGCTTGAAATTTATATCCAACATTTTAAAATCTATTAGTAAACATTTGTAAATGGTAAAGGTTCAAAGTGAAACTGATAAGATCATCTTATCTACTTATTTTCGTTGAGTTTGCCAGTCAGATGATTTTCATCGTTCCACCATATCCATTGATTTGTCTGTGCGTTACTTATATCATGTCCTTTTTATTGATTCCAATGATGAAGCTCCAACTTAATTTTTTTCCATCGTGAAATTTCCTCTTGGGGTTTGTTGGGTGATGAACCGATCATTTCGGTCTTTCAAACGCAATTTCAACTTCCCAACAACTTCATTGGTGCGTTTTTGTAATTTCTGTTAATTTGAGTAAAAAAAAGAACAGCAAACAGTTAAAACTACACGGGAAATAGCAAGACACCAAAACGCATCTGTCAGACGAAAATAATCAGCATTAATCAATGTATTCGTCCTTATTACTTTTAATATTAAATTTTTGTAATTTATTTATTTTTGATTTGTCTGTGATTATACAAGTTAGATGTGCAAATAATCATTGCCTGGCCCACTTCTCATATAAAATTTTTCCGTCAAATTTTCCGTTTCCAAAAACCTAAAAAACTAGTCTCTTTTACCCACGAATTAACCCTTTTCAATTTCAAATCAACCATTAATTTATAACGGCCAGAACTTTTGTGTTTTTCTGAATATAAACTAAAATGGCGGTACAACTGTACTACTGTCTGTGGGTACTATAGACAGACAGACAGGCAGTCCGAAAAGAATGAAGAGAAAGTGAGAGAGAGAGAGAGAGAGGGGGGGGAGAGAAATAAATGAAAAAGAAATAAAAGAGGGAAAGAGAGAAAAGTTCAATGGCACGAGCGGGATTCGAACCCACGATCTTCGGCTAGATACGCCGCTGCTCTACCACCTGAGCTATCGGAACCTCGATCCACTCGGACATATGTGCTCCAGAATGTTACTACCTTGATAGATACTGCAGTGAGAAACGTGTGCTCCATAATGTTACTATCTTGATAGATACTGCAGTAAGAAACGTGTGCTCCATAATGTTACTATCTTGATAGATACTGCAGTGAGAAACTTGTGCTCCATAATGTTACTATCTTGATAGATACTGCAGTGAGAAACGTGTGCTCCATAATGTTACTATCTTGATAGATACTGCAGTGAGAAACATGTGCTCCATAATGTTACTATCTTGATAGATACTGCAGTGAGAAACGTGTGCTCCAGAATGTTACTATCCTGATAGATACTGCAGTGAGAAACATGTGCTCCAGAATGTTACTATCTTGATAGATACTGCAGTGAGAAACATGTGCTCCATAATGTTACTATCTTGATAGATACTGCAGTGAGAAACGTGTGCTCCATAATGTTACTATCTTGATAGAACGTGTGCTCCAGAATGTTACTATCTTGATAGATACTGCAGTGAGAAACAAGTGCTCCATAATGTTACTATCTTGATAGATACTGCAGTGAGAAACGTGTGCTCCATAATGTTACTATCTTGATAGATACTGCAGTGAGAAACGTGTGCTCCAGAATGTTACTATCTTGATAGATACTGCAGTGAGAAACAAGTGCTCCATAATGTTACTATCTTGATAGATACTGCAGTGAGAAACGTGTGCTCCAGAATGTTACTATCTTGATAGATACTGCAGTGAGAAACATGTGCTCCATAATGTTACTATCTTGATAGATACTACTGCAGTAAGAATAGATACTGCAGTGAGAAACATGTGCTCCATAATGTTACTATCTTGATAGATACTGCAGTAAGAAACGTGTGCTCCATAATGTTACTATCTTGATAGATACTGCATCTTGATAGATACTGCAGTGAGAAACATGTGCTCCATAATGTTACTATCTTGATAGACACTGCAGTGAGAAACATGTGCTCCATAATGTTACTATCTTGATAGATACTGCAGTGAGAAACATGTGCTCCAGAATGTTACTATCCTGATAGATACTGCAGTGAGAAACATGTGCTCCAGAATGTTACTATCTTGATAGATACTGCAGTGAGAAACAAGTGCTCCATAATGTTACTATCTTGATAGATACTGCAGTGAGAAACGTGTGCTCCATAATGTTACTACCTTGATAGATACTGCAGTGAGAAACATGTGCTCCATAATGTTACTATCTTGATAGATACTGCAGTGAGAAACATGTGCTCCATAATGTTACTATCTTGATAGATACTGCAGTGAGAAACATGTGCTTCATAATGTTACTATCTTGATAGATACTGCAGTAAGAAACGTGTGCTCCATAATGTTACTATCTTCATAGATACTGCAGTGAGAAACATGTGCTCCATAATGTTACTATCTTGCTTGATAGATACTGCAGTAAGAAACATGTGCTCCATAATGTTACTATCTTGATAGATACTGCAGCAGTGAGAAACGTGTGCTCCATAATGTTACTATCTTGATAGATACTGCAGTGAGAAACATGTGCTCCATAATGTTACTATCTTGATAGATACTGCAGTGAGAAACGTGTGCTCCAGAATGTTACTATCTTGATAGATACTGCAGTGGGAAACATGTGCTCCATAATGTTACTATCTTGATAGATACTGCAGTGAGAAACGTGTGCTCCAGAATGTTACTATCTTGATAGATACTGCAGTGAGAAACATGTGCTCCAGAATGTTACTATCTTGATAGATACTGCAGTGAGAAACATGGGCTCCATAATGTTACTATCTTGATAGATACTGCAGTGAGAAACGTGTGCTCCATAATGTTACTATCTTGATAGATACTGCAGTGAGAAACGTGTGCTCCAGAATGTTACTATCTTGATAGATACTGCAGTGAGAAACATGTGCTCCAGAATGTTACTATCTTGATAGATACTGCAGTGAGAAACATGTGCTCCATAATGTTACTATTTTGATAGATAGAAACTGCAAATATTCTAACCTACTACCTATCCAACAACAAGGGAAAGATTAGAAGACAATCAACAAGAGAAAAGATTGTACACCATGGGTTCATCACACTCGGCCAATGTACTTCAGCGCCCCAAAACCGCAATCTCTTCCAACGATATTTATAATCAAGCGACCCACTTAACCATATTGACATGGCAAAGTTTTCACTTCAAACTACGGTTCACGTTCAAAAATCCTGGATAGAATTGGATGGCTTTTTATCTCGTGACGAGGTTAAATTTTCATTTTTTCTTTCTGGTTCCACCTTTCACATATTTAACCAGATTAGATACAAGGGTGTTCAAATATGAATCCTGACAGAATGGGAAAAACGCTGAGATTTCTATTCTTCTTCTCGTGTGTTCTAGCGTAATAAATGAAAACT
Source organism: Cimex lectularius (assembly GCF_000648675.2). Classification (NCBI taxonomy): domain Eukaryota; kingdom Metazoa; phylum Arthropoda; class Insecta; order Hemiptera; family Cimicidae; genus Cimex; species Cimex lectularius. The sequence goes on along the minus strand of NW_019392632.1, from coordinate 468,675 downwards.
GCTGATAAATGCAAATAGAAAAGTGTGACCTACTTTTGAAACTAGAGGCCGTTTAAGGACGAAGGCGTGGTGGCGGATGTTATTTCAACTTTTGTTATCCCATCGATAACTCGATTATACATATAGGGCGAAAATGGAATTTTACACAAATTTATTGGGGAGGGCGGAGCGTCTCCGTCCATTCGTACCTACCACGTGGCCAAAAGCAATGCACTGAAGTTTAAAATTTATATGGTTTTATTTATAAGTTTTATATTATAATATGGTTAATAATTTAAAAAGATTAGACCTACTATATAATAAAAGTAAAAACCCCTAAGTTTTAAAGTTATGTTTTTAAATATTAAATCAACGTATATCCTTATTTTCTTTTAAGTTCGTTTAAAAGGCGAAAAAAGAAAAAGAAATATCTTTTTGAATACAAAATACCCAAATATCAAAACGCTATCTCACTATGAAGCATGTGGAATTTTGAAGAGTTCGTTGAACTGCTATAATTATTTTCAGACGGTCCACCACGCTCAGTGGACGAGTTTGTTTTCTAATGAAATTATTATGTACAATACATCCTTGACATTTATGTTTAATTTATTCAATTGTCATATTGATGAGGAAATCATTGTCCAATTTTGTGGGAAAAAATTGCTTTGTATTGTTCACATGAGAGTAAAAATCTTATAATTAAAAATATAATATTGAAGTTTCTCTTGAAAATGTGAATTTTCAAATATATCGAACAAAACTATGCTAATACATTTAGGACAGAATAAAACAAATTTCCCCCCAAAAAAATCTACACGGATCGAATTACAACGTTTTTCACTTTACATCCAGTAAATCGTTCATATATTTCACCTCTACCTTTTTCTCTTTACCTCTCTCACTCTTTCTACTCTTTCCTCATTCAATCCTTCCATTCTTCCACAGGATTCCTTTCCTAGTGCTCCCACCGAATCCTCCCTCTTGACCCACCTTCTCTCGCTCGCGCATTGACCAATCGTTCCTTCCTCTATGTCTCTCTCCCTTCTTTATCCTCCATTTCGTTTTTTTTATTCCTACACAACACTCGCTCCTCCACTCCATCTTTTTGTCTTCATCTCTGTTCCTTATTGACGATTTGCTCACTTTTTGTTCTTATTTCTCTCTCTTTCAGAAACACAATCTCATATTCTCCCCCTCAGGCTCAATCACACTATCTGCTTTCCTCTCAAACTATCTCTCCCTCATAAAAGCTCTCTCTCTCTCTCTCTCTCTCTCTCTCTCTCTCTCTCTCTCTTAATTTTGTCTCTTTGTATGTTTGTTTCTCAATTTTTCCTTCTTTCTCTCTCTCTCACCCTCTCTCTTTCATTCACCATTTTTCTCTCTCTCTCACCCTCTCTCTTTCATTCACCATTTTTCTCTCTCTCTTTCCCTTTTATCTATTTATATCAATTCTGTTATATTTCATTTTTTAATTTTTTTCTCTCCCTTTTTCTCACTTATTTATTTATCTCCGTCTATTTATCTTTCTACATATCTAGTCACTTATTTCTGAAACTCCATCCATTCTATTATATTTGTCAATTCTATTCCATCTGTTTTATTGACTTTGTCTCTCTCTCCCTTATTTTTTTCTCTTTGTATGTCTGTTTCTCAATCTTTCCCTTTCCCTCGTTCTCTCCCTCAATCTCTCTCTCTCCCCTCATTCTCTCCCTCTCTCTCACTCCCTCTCCTTCTCCCTCATTCTCTCCCTCTCCCTCTCTTTCTTTCCTTATCCCTCTCTCTTTCTTTTCTTATCCCTCACTCTTTCATTTACTTTCTTTTCTTCTCTGTCCATCTCATTCACTCACTGTTTTTTGGGATAATGTTTACGAACAAAACCAAAGTGAAATGTGAAATGAATGTAAAATACATGCCAATTCAAAAATTTCATAATAAGAGATGGTGTTTAGAACGAAAAAGTACAAACTCTCCAGACGTACATAGAAAAATGTATACATGTAAAAATACAATAATTGTTTGTAGTGCATGTACACATTTAGGAAGAAAGTGTTACAAACACTTTTTTTATAGTGTTAATTTTTCCATAATAGACGCGAATACTTTTTACTGGTTGATGAGGAAAAAAGCAAGTCTCGACTCACGACACAATTTTTGCACGCTTTCACATTTCGTCCGTCGCATTCGATTTGCAAATTTCGATAAAAGAGAACTCCAAAAGCCTGTTGTTCAAAGATAAATATTTTTACTGAGATTCTTGTCCCTTGGTCTTTGGTCCAAGTCCTTGGTAATCTTTACAATATTATCGTTTGAATTGTGCACACGTTACCGTGAACAATGGGCCAAATTTTAGGATTGTACGTCTCGTTAAGGACGCGCCTCATCCATTTAAATTATATGGGGCAACCTGTTTTACAAAATCTATACGACTGTCAAAACGTTTTTTTTTTTTTTTTTCAATGGGTTCTTTTAAAGGATAAATCAAATGTGTAAATAAGGGGTTTTCATTTTTGTTAAATCCCACGCAGAATTGAAAATCTGACGACTTTTTACATTGCAATATGATTTATGGCGAAAAGGTGATTTTTATTTGAAATTTTGACGAATGTTTAATAAAGAGTTCTATAATTCATAATGGAAAAATCCAAAGGCGTGTGTGGTATCTCAGTCGTGTTGGCAGGAGAGGAAAGGGTATCGTGTTTTGGCATTTAAACAAATCGCATCTATTAAATTGCATATTTTTTTAGAACAAAGTTGAATTTTTCTTTTGAAACTCAAAATGAAGTGTTTTATGTGATGTTAAATCGTTTAATATTGGCTTTGCACAATTTTCACGAATGTAAAATGTTTATATTATTGGGGCCGACAATATTTGCTGATGGCAGTGGGTGAAGGACGCAATGACTCGTTCATTTAGGAACATACAATGCGTATAATATGAAATAAAAGAAATATCAAAAATAAAATAGCAGCAATTGGAAAAAGTTTCACATACCTTTGAACAACCTCATTTATTTAAGTCGTTTCTCAATCCTTGCACTTTCGAATTTCTCCTTCGCGAAAAAAATAAATAAATAAAAACAAATCCCACGTTCCACTCAGGCTGTACGAACAGGTAACTGTCACGGTTGCCGGTCCACGACGAGCTGACACTTTCTGTATAGCTGTGCAAAAAATAAACAAATAGTTCAGTTTCTGCCGTTCCTAGGCTGTAGGCCGAGTCCTGTGTTGCTGTGGGAGACGGACAACTGATGAATCGGGATGGGTGTTCTGCATGGACGTGTCAGCGGGAGCGGCATCTCGTGGTCCTCGCCGTAGGACTCTTTCTTTAAATACCAACGCGAGATGCCGGCACGATACGGATTTCAATCCACGGTTTTCAATTTAAAACAAAAAAAATACTTTATCATTACACGCTAATTTTATCTATTCACCATTAAAAACTGTATACTGAATAAATGACACCCTACGCCCTATTACTAACTCTACATTACGGCCGTACCAAACAATTTTGAATATTCATATAGAAAAAATTAACTCTTTTTAATTGTTACAACTGTTCGTGAAAATTGTAATCATAAATAGAATCGTTGATGGTTCCATGTCGATAAAAATGTTGAAAAATCCTTTTTGTCGATACAATATAAGACCTGTTGTAAGCACATGTTCGTTGGATAGAAATTAAAGTTTAAAGGGTTTCTGTCATAGATTAAGAAAATTTCTGAATAAAGAGATGAGAGAGTGAGAGGGTGACGGAGAAAGGGAGAGAGAAAGAATGAAAAAGAATGAGAAAAAATGTGGTGGAGAATTAGAGAGTGAGGGCGATAGAAACAACGGAGAGGACAGGGACCGAGAGAGGACAAAAAAGGAGCGGAGTAACAGAAAGTGAGAGGGGAAAAAGAGAGAGCGAGAGAGAAAGAATGAGAGACACCTAAGATAGAGAATTGGAGATTGGGAGCCATAGAAATAAAGAGGGGCCGAGAGAGGGTAAAAAGGGAGCAGAGTAATGGACAGAGAGAGAGAACGAAAGAAAGAGAGTGGATGAGAATGAGAACGGAAAGGGGATGAGGATGAGAATGAGAGAGAGAGAGAAAGGATGAAAGAAAATGGAGATGTAGAATGAGAAATTGAAACCCATAAAAACAGAGAGACAGAATGACAATGATTGAAATTTAAAATAGAGGGACCGAGAGAGAGTAAGCAAAGGGGCACAGTAACAAAGTGTATGAGAGAGAGAGAGAGAGAGGAGATTGAGAGGAAAAGGAGGGAGAGGGAGTCAGTGACAGGGAGAAAGAGAGAGGAGGAAATAATGAGAGACAATTCGATTTCTACTTTTTCAAATTAGATTTATTTTTGTACCTCCTTTACAATGCAGCCCTCAAGAGCGACAGGAAAGTCATCTACAAATAGGGAAAATATGTTTGGTCTAAATAAACATCCCTGATGCACTCCGGCCTCTATTCAGAAAAATTGAGACAACTACGGATTGACGAAGCAGCACACTAATACAAAAACATTAGGATGAAGCGTTTAAGTTGTATAACTTTACAAAAAGCGAAGTACGGAATCAAACTGTGCTTAAATCAATAAAGAAACATTGCCTTGATTATTATACGAGCTTTAATAAATAAAAATGTTTGGTTTGTTTGATATCAACCTTTTCCAACTGTGATTAAATTCTTTCAAACCTTTGCGCGACTTCTAATCGAAATAAGTGCCAACAGATTGTTCTCTGTTTAAATTAACAAACCCTGAATCATTTTATTTTCCAAGCAGATGTAAATATAACAATATTTTTTTCATATTTTATTGCTGTTAAATACTTAAACAAAAACTTAATTATGATATGAGATTATAGATTTTTGTGCGTAAAAAATAAACCGTAAGACCCTGTTTACGTGTTACTAATAGATCTCTCTCTATTAATTTAGAAATGTTTTCTACATTTTCTCTAATTAGTTTCGATTCTTGCGCAAAGCGGAACTCAAAAGAGACTATTTGCGTTGTTTCTGTTTTATTTTCGGCAATTTACTGTTATTCTGTCCCGTTTCAATATCTGTAGACAAATTTAGATTTGACAGTTCCCTGAAAAACACACTAATAAAGCAAGGATGATGATGATTTTGAATAATTTTTTAGAAACCTCTATGATGAAATTACAGAAATGTTAAATAAAAAGCATAATTCTTTTCAATTAATTAAGGTTTTGGTTGAAATAAAAATGCCAGTGTCACAAGCGGGATTCGAACCCACGACCTTCCATTCATCACGCCGCTCCTCTACCACTTGACCTATCGTGACTTCCATTCACTCAGACAACAACTTCCTATCTCAACCTCACCTTTTGAATTTTCCCTCCTTTTTGCCATTTTTTATCTCAACCAAAGCCTTAATTAATTGAAAAGAATTTATTTGGTCAAGCGGACCACGAAACCTAATAAAAAGCATAATTTTTTTGCAAATTATACAAATTCAATAAAACAAGCATATATGCTTTAACATCACACAGACAAACTACTGGAGGAGTATCGGCAAAACACGTTTCGTCAAAAATCAGGATGATTCAAAACGACACAACTACAAATAAATATTCAAAAACAAATATATAAAATTTTAATTTTGCGACAACCAAAGGAAAAGATGATTATCCTCATTTGGAATCCCGTTTTATCCCTCGGTCTTCGGAGTTTTTCATTTCAAATCGTGTCATGCCAAAGTACGAAATTATAACGGCCGAACTGGGATTCCGAAAGCAAACAGAAACTTGAGTGTAGAGTTCTCAGGTGGAACAAGCACTTGTCCACAATCTCTCGTATTTGCCTGAAAATGTTTGCTCATTTTCGTTTTGTGACAATAAAGGAAGTTGGCTGAAACAGGCGAAGATATTTGTTACTATTTAATGAACTATGAACTACGAAGTACACTAAAATCTTTTTAAGAGATGTTTTGTAAAAATCTTTAAAGATTTTAAGGAATGGTATCACTCTCTCCCTATCTATCTATCTATCTATTTTTTTTTCTCTCTCTCTCTCTATCTCTATCTATCTATCTATCTATATCTTACTTTCTACCTATCTATGTATCCATCTTGGATAGATAGATAAATAGAGAGAGAGAGAGAGAGAGAGAGAGAGAGAGAGAGAGAGTGAGAGTGAGAGGTCATAAAAGATCTACCAAAAGTACTTTTAATTTACTTAGAATTATTTGTATACTTCAAATTTGATAAGAAAATCTTTAAAGATTTTAAGGAATGTTATCACTCTCTCCCTATCTATCTATCTATCTATTTATCTCTGTCTATCTAATTTTCTATCTATCTATCTATCTATCTATCTATATCTATCTCTCTATCTCTATCTATCTACATCTAACTTTATACCTATCTATCTCCCCATCTTTCCATATGTAGATAGATAGAGATAGATAGATAGTTACACAAATAGATAGATAGAAAGAGAAGGAGAGAGAGAGAGAAAGAAAGAGCGAGAGATAGATAGAAATAGAGATAGATAGATAGAGAAAGATAGAGAGAAAGCGCGGGTTCATAAAAGATCTACCAAATATAATTTTGATGATTACTTAAAATAGTACGCAAGTGTGAAAGAATATATTTAAGAATGAATGAGAGTGTGCCTAAGCGTACAAACTGGATGAGTTGGGGGCTGAAATGACCTGGAGCTGGAGGCCCATAATGTTTTACATGATGAAGAAGATGGTTTGTTGTGCTCTTCCCTCGTTCATATCATCCATTTTAGCGTTCCAAACCCACATTACAGATTGTTTAATACTTTCCTAGTGGCCCTAGATGTCCTGAGAATATATTTAAAGCCCGAACCTAGCCCCGGGGACTTATCATATTATCTTATATCAACGTTTATAATGCAACACTTCCACCTCCGCTAGCGGTTAGGCTTCCTTATGTCTGCATCTATGCTCTGTACCTGGTCTATTCACTGATGGTTAGGGATGGCTAGGGATGATGATCCATTCCGAGCGGCATTCCCAAGGAGAGATCATTGCAATATGTATACGAGGCCTTCTTGTCAGCAAATGCATATCCCAGCCTTCCATCATCACATGGATCTAGGACTCTAACAATCCGCAAAAGAGCAGAGGCACCAGAGTCTGGCCACCGGATTGCAAGGTCATCTCCAATAAAGAAGCAGTACACAGAGATTTCTCTACAAAAACTCTAGGGGGATGAACTAGGCGACCATTATGAAACCAGTTATGTGAACCTACGACCGTTAAGCGGGTAGGAAACCCCTGTTTACCCACCAGCAGAACATCGTTTTCGACCAATGAATTGATAGCGTTCCACCTTAGATAGTTTTAATATGCCAAATTGTTTAATAATAAACATAAATAAATAGTACGACAGACCAAAACAGCGAGGATGGGAAGACCAAATGACAGAAAACGACTAAACGTGATGTTCTCAATGCACCTATGTTAACAAAAAATCTCATAGTTTAAAATTGATTGGTAGTTTTGAAAAAAAAACTTTCTGGTGCTCTAGTTTTTAGGTGATTTCTACTGGATAGTACTTACTGGATAACACTTTACAGTGAGGATTTTAAGTTCTACCAAGCAAAAAGCTTTTAATGAGTGCTTTTATTAATTCGAAACATAGTTTTTTGGTAACTGTATTTCAAGAATTGTGGTAGAATTCGTTCAAAATTTGTGTTCTCTCTGAACACAAAGCATAACATGTAACAAGTTGCTTATTGCGAGGTGTGGTGTGACGGTGGTATGTTTCCGATCGAACCGTTACAGGCACACCAAATTAGTTTAGGTTATATTATGAAATATTTAACTTTCCTTAATTCCGCGTGGCACATGTCCCCGTAGTGATTCGTCCTTATTCATCTCGACAAAGAAGAAATTCAGCAGTGTCAGCGGTGAGTCTGGCTGATAAATTAATGTACTTTTTCTCCCACGGCCACTCTCGCAGGCTAAAACCTTCCGTGAACATATCGAATTGAAATCCTCTCTGGTTGCATCCCCTTCCGTAAAAAAGGGGGCATTTTTTCGTTCCAGTTTCGAAAGAGAAAGTCTACGAGGGTGGCTTTGTCGGGTCGCGAGGGGGCGGGTCAGGGGTAAGCGGCGTGTTCCCTTGGATACCGTGAGGCCGCTCGATGGGGCCTGACCCACTTTACAGCCGGCGTTCCCGATGCATACCCTCCCCCCGGTCGGTATCCTGTATTTTCAATAAAGGAGGCAGATGATCTTAAGGATTAATTCAACTATCACCTAGCCGATAGGAACCGTGGCTTAACCGGTTTTGCCCGGAGGATTTCGGACCTGCCGATTTCCCACACATTCGATTTGTATTCATTTTCCTTAGAACGTAAGCAAAACTCCGCAGGAAAGTTGGCCTATACTGCCCACCGAAAATAACTGAATAAAAGTCCTTTCCGTTGATCTAAAACGGTTGTATTCTATACTAAATTCTGCTCTAAGTTCATTGAAGAAGTTACGGATCAATAAAAGGCCCTTTACGCCGCGTAGTTGTAAATCCTCATTCATAACCCTGCCACTTCCAAACCGTTGAAGCACGAGCTTGTGGAGTAGCCTGAATATTTTAAACACTTTATCAACAAACATTGCGATGCTGATAAGCATCCTGATTATTTTCTCACCTCCGAGATGTGATGTCCCTTCATCGAGCGATTCAACAAAGCACTATGTTTGTGATAAATTATAAAATTTCTTTGATAAAGTGGTTGATGACCAGTCGAATCTCTCCAGATCAAGGAGGATCTCACGGTATTCTAACTACGCCCTCTCAATTTTTCACCTTATTAATCAATGAAAAACTTTTGAAAGAGAAAGCTTGACCTTTAAGGGTTGTTCTGAGATATTCCAACTAAAAGTTTTCCCCTCTTTCTTTATAACAAACCGTTATTGTGGTAATATTTTCTTTTAGAATAAGAATATCTTGAAAGTTATGTATATAAATTTATATAAAATACAATATCGATAAGACTGTATTTATGAACGTCTGAATAGTTAGATTCTATTGAGAAAATCTTTTCTAGAAAATAGGGTATGAAAATATTTTTCCATAGCAGTTTTTAAGTTTCTGATGGCATCACGTATATAAACAGATTTTTTTTTCTAAAAAAGGACGTAGACAAACACACTGCATGTAGAACATACATAAAACTACTGTATAATAGTGAAACATGATTGTACATTTGATCCAAAGTTCTTCGTTCTTCTCGTGTAGAAATGTGTGGTGATTAGTGACCTTTAATCAATAATAATTCAGAAATCGTGAGATGCGGTCTGGTGTGATAGGTTTCAGAACAACATTTTCTTTATCGTGCCAACGTTTCGATCTTTATTGAGATCATCTTCAGGGCTCAAAGTGTTTGTCTTCTGTATAATTGTGCCATTCTTGCGTGTCGTGTTGAGAGTGCCCTACTAACCTATCACACCAGACCGCATCTCACGATTTCTGAATAATTAATTTGATCAAAAACTAATTATGAAGAAATTAACAAAATCCTTGTGGACATAAATTTGTATTGTAGGGTATTGGTTGAGATAAAAAGTCAGTGTCACGAGCGGGATTAGAACCCACGACCATCGACTAAATACGCCGCTGCTCTACCACTTGAGCTATCATGACTTCGATCCACTCGGACAACAACTTCCCACCTCAACCCAACCTTTCCAATTTTCCTTTCTTTTTTATCCCAAGCAATGCCTTACATAAAGGCTAATTATTAGAATGATGTTATTTGCTCAATCGGACCACGAAATCTAATGGATTGTATTGTAGGTTAAATTTACAAGACGTCTGAAAAAATCTATGATGATGACGTAGTCTTATAATGGGTTGAGAGGGTAATGAATGGATGCAGTAGGATAAAACATTGGCAGACTTGTAATCCGAGGATAAAACTTTTACAAACAGGAAAAAACGTAATTTAAAACCTTTTTAAAAAAATATTTTTAGGTTTATCATACGTTTTTACAACAAATCGTAAATTCTTATTAAATGATGCTTAGAATCGTTCCTAACCTGCGTAATTTAATTGATTCTAATAATACTGGTAGGGTGTTTTGTATCATTTTGGTTTGCATACACTCACAGTTTTTATATCACATCATTACCATATTATCATTCATCATCACATTGAAGGTGTTAAAATGCCAAATTGGTAGGCCAAAACAGCGAGTATAGCCAGGCCAAAATGATCGGAAACGACCAAATTGCAGGTTCATCACGTTTCTTAAAAAAAAAAATTGCTAACGATTTTATGTGCTATATGATCATTGGCATAATTATGCTAGTACGCACAAAATACTGCGGCTAAACTCTGTATGGGTCAAAACGAGTCAATCTCAAAATTTTGGTGTAGTTTTTCATTTCTCACCTCCTCCAGAGTTCAGGTTATCAAAAGAAAAAATTCTAATTTTATTTTGTCACTCATATTTTAGAGATACTAGCATACAAACAACAGGAAGGAAAACAGATACAACTGGAGTAAAAAATGGATAAACTGGATGTGTAGCCACTGTCCAGTTTAGTTTGGTTTTTGCAGATCATTTGGGCCCGCTTATCCTCGCTGTTTTATTTTGTCAGATGAGCGCCCCATTAACTGAACGTTTCTTAAGTTAGCGAGAAGCGGAAATACGTCTGACAGATGTTATGGTCAGAAAGGTTGGCCAATATACTTGGAAATGGATTCTTGGCCAAATTGGATTCATCATGTCGCATTAGTTGATAATGTGTGGTGTTTAGTGGCCATTAGTTTATTATTATTTGGTGGTCGTGAGATGCGGTCTGGTGTGTGTTGGTTTTAGAAAAACATTTTCTTTATCGTACCAACGTTTCGATCTTTATTGAGATCATCTTCAGGGCCTTTTGTTGTCTGCATTTCAACAAAAAAGTTCTCTGATTGATAGCCGATGCAAGTTTCGTTTCATTGTTGGCGATGCCCTTCAGAATACTCTTTGCTTGGTGTCCAAATGTAGTTGAAATCTGTTCATAGAATCCCAACCCCCCCAAAACCTACGTCACACCAGCATCTCACGATCTCCAAATAATGATTAACCAACGATGATTAAAAACCACACATTTCTAGACGAGAAGAACGAAGAAGAGCGTAGGATTCTATGAACAGATTTCAACTACATTTGGACACCAAGCGAAGAGTATTCTCAAGGACATCGCCAACAATGAAAAGAAGCTTGCATCGGCTATCAATCAGAGAACTTTTTTGTTGAAATGCAGACAACAAAAGGCCCTGAAGATGATCTCAATAATGATCGAAACGTTGGCACGACAAAGAAAATGTTTTTCTGAACCTACGTCACACCAAACCGCATCTCACGACCTCCAAATAATCATTAGTTGATATTGATTGTTATTCTGCAAGTATTTTGTTCTCTCTGCTTTCAATTTTGTTTTTATGCTAAAACAATGCATACAAAGTGACAAAACATATAAAGTTTTAATAATTATTTAAAATCATCCTTCCATTCCCGGACGAAGTTTAACGCTGGAAGGGTCTGGCATTGCATTCTACAGTTATCATTATTTTGCTCAAAGTACACTTTTTGTACATAAGCAAAATTGTACAACAAACACACTTAAAGGAGATACAGACAAAACGGTACAAGTTCAGTTTACCTTAAGGATTGGCTGAACAATTGGCTAAACTGGGCAGATTCTCTCTACTTTGATCAGTCTATATTCTTCAATTTTTGCTCCTCCTCCAAAATTAAGCTTACCAAAAGATAAAACTATCTAATCCTAAACCTTCGTTTATTTTGTCACGCCGATTGTTTTTCGAGAAACAAAAAAGAAAACTGATCTAATTTAACGGACGTTTTGTTTGGTCCTTTTAGATCATGCGTAACATACATAATACACGAAGCCAATATCGTTCCAAAAATTAATTAACAAGCAATAAAAATACTCATTAATTAATTACCGTCGAATTCGCCTTAATTCAGATTATAAAAAAAGGCCGTAATACAGTAAATACTTTATTTGTCCTGATATTCATTTATTCAAGAAACAATTATCGAAGAATGAGTCAAAATTCAATATGAAAGCAATAGACTTCGGATTGTTTTTCAACAGCAGCTATAAATAAACAGGGTGTCCACTTTAAATGGGATCGAACGGTTATCACTCTCAAAAGAGGTGAAAAGTAGACCCGACAGAATAAAGTGGCCTTTTCGCCCTTGTTGTCATATTGTTAAACCATTTTTTTAAAAATTATTTGTAGTGATTAAGTAGAAATTGATTAAAAAAAGAGAATAAACAGTTTAATCCATTTTTAATTACATTTTGTTCCGCTGTTGTTGGCAAGTTGTGAGATTCCAAAGTTGACACTTTTAAAATTCTAATTGTCACTTTATTGAAAATGAAAATTGCGAGTCAACAAAATTATTAAGTGACGAATAAAAAAATAAAAGAATATTAAACTATAAAAAACAACATGATGTTGGACCAAAAATATTCAAAAGTTAATTTTACCCACTATTTGTTTAATCTCATCTGCATCATATTTTTCGATGCTTTATTCTTCTTTGATAATCCTGGTCCGCCTGTTCTCGTTTTGTCTGACATATGCGGTTTGTAATTTCGCCATCGTCAATGGGTCTGTGTGCAATTTAGTCAAATGTTTCCTTTATGTGCAGAGGTGTATAAGCATTTTACAATTTTTTATCTATTGCTGAATAATATTTTTTTGCTATATATTTTTTTAAATTTTATGTTATACAATGTTTTTAATCCAGTTACGCTTTCGTAGTCAAATGATTTACTTCTTTCAATCAATTAATTATTCTTTCTGAGGTTTTGGTTGAGATAACAAAATTGACTACGAAAACGAAAATGGATTAATATTTAAAAAGTAAAAGAAGTATCACTCATCAAAGACACAGCTCCCCGTGGCCACTTCATAAGTCGCTGAGAATCCAATCCGATTGCACGACATTTGAAAATGGCAAAAAGAGGGAAAATTCGAAAGGTTGAAGGTTGAGATGGAGAGTTGGTGTCCGAGAGGATCGAAGTCACGATAGCTCAAATGGTAGAGCAGCGGCGTATTTAGCCGAAGGTCGTGGGTTCGAATCCCGCTCGTGACGCTGACTTTTTTGTCTGAACCAAGACCTTAGAAAAAATAATTAATTGATTGAAATAATTTTTTAATTTTAAGTTGATAACGTGAATTGTTATCCAAATGTCCGCAAGTTTTCCCGTTTTGATACTTTGTGTCCGTTCATCATCAACGGATGAAATGTTGTGGGCTCATTGGGGCTTTGTAGTGTATTTCATAATTGGATTTTCCGTTATTTTCCTTTAACCATCTATTTTCATCAATTTCAATCAGTACCGTTTCAGTAGGGGTGTTATTTTAACTGTGGTTTTCGTTGTTTTTACTGCTGTTTTTATGCTTTATTTAACAAATATTTGTATCTAAGGAATGTTTCTATTTGTTATTTATCCAGTTGTTTGTCTTTTCTGTCTTGCATTAGTCGTAGTTTCCATTGGTTTTTTTTCTGTGTGTGTTTATCTACTGTGCTATCCTGGTATAGATTTCTCTTCTATTATTAGGATATTACCTCAAAGAAGTAGAGCGGTCTTATACGGGGAAAGGTTTAATTAAAAAATTCTCTAGTCTGGTTGTAGCAGTGCTTCCGTCGGTTGTTGTCAGGTCGTAGATTCTGGAGGCGGTGAACAGCCGTTCTTCTGATGACGACAACCCCGGAGGGCTTAACTTCAGAACTCTGACTCCAGACTCAAATGACTGAACTCACTCCTGTGGCAGCCTCTGGTATCGTACGTTGAATTTTGTATTGATGCATGTGGTTTTGGTAAAGGTCCATCTTCTTACGGCAGACCAAAATAGCGAGGATAGGTAGTCAAAAATGGTATGAAACGATCAACACTGTATACGCATTTCTCGTTTCTCCATTTTTTCATTCATTTGCGTCAGTTTATTTTGCTGTTGTTTGGCGTAGGTGTCGCGAAAAAAATATGGCATAGGTGACGACAGAAATCATTTTGACTTTTGTAGCTGCAACTATGCAAAAATAAAAAAACGACAAACTGAGCAAAAATTAGCTTTGACCCAAAGAGTGGTCAGATGGTCGTTTCTAATCATTTTAGTGTGTTTTAGCTGTTTAGGTCATTCGGCTTTTTCGTCGTCTTCAATTGAAAATGTGACTCGTCTATCAACCAAAACGCGACTGAGACCAAAACTGCGACTGTAGACAGACCACCATGATCGGCAACGGCCAATTATATATAACAGTCAATTATATAAATGTCGTTCCAGTTGTAGCCATAATGTTTAAAATAGCCCTCTTATTCATGCGAAAATCTTTTAAATAGAAAATCTCTACTCCATATTATATTCTCACAATAGCTAAATTGTTAAGTGCGGAAATGGAGCCCTAAGGTGATAAGGCAGTCGTGGCTTGTCCTCGCGAATTCCAGTCCAATTCACCCACATTTATTTCTTGGAAAATACGCAATCAACACGATTGCCGACGGAGGCAGTTTCTGTAAACGCGTATATTCTGCGAACCTTAGGCGGGAATAATGATCGGTAAGAAGAGGGGGTGGAAATGCGGTGGATGGTCTCCATGGTGATGAGTGAGAACCTGGCCGTCACTCAATCGGGTTGTAAGCGTACGAGTATGACAATTTTGCCAAAGAAATGCACCCTGGCCTAAAGTACCTCGATATCAATTTCAGTTCGGTTTTTCCTATCGGAGGAGTCTCGAAAGATTTGCCGGCTTTAATCACAATTGATCATCTACTGGTTTGTCACCTTTTTATTCATCTTGCCCTTTTCATCCAGGAAGCCGAGTCGAAAGACAAGAGGATCCGTGAGCAAATTCCGAGAAAAACAAATATTTTTTAATGAATACTTTTATTTACTTCACAGATGAAACATGGTGATTAAGAACGAAAATATTATCTCGATGGTCGGGTGTGTTTGATAAACCGAAATAGCGAGGATAAGCAGAAAAAAGATAAATTACTTTAAATATACGATATACAGCAAAATATTCCACAACGAGAAATATTACTGTGGCAAGAATTAGTGAAACCTAATAGTTTGTTCTGAAGCCCTTGGAAAGTTTTCTACTCGGAATTTGTCCGAATCGGCTTCCTCTGACAAATTCCTTTCGTAAAAAAAGGTATATTATTATTATAAAAAGCATAAGTTAATAGAAAAAATATATATAATAGAAAAATATCATTTTTTCGACTTAACTTCGACCCAAGACTTACTTGGAAATCATATTTTTTTATTGGTTAGCTCACATTTTTACAAGGTAAAGACTACGCAATATTATAATTATTATAGAAAGAAGAAGGCAACAAATTTATAATTTCAGCAATTTTAAATTTTAGTTAAGATATTTTAAAGCCAAGATTTAATTTGGTTGGTTTTTTCATTATTATTGTATTGTTTGTTTATAACGAAGGAAGGATGAATCGACTGTCAGGATAACACCAGTAAGTTAGAAATCAGGGATGTCGTCATCAAAACAGGTTTTGTAACTTTTGCCAAGCTTTCAACCTTCATTGAGGTCTTCATCAGGGCTCTACAAGTAATTACAACGATTATAATTAATAATAAGTGACACAATAATTATTAGATAGCAATGGATAACTTACTCGTCACAATATTAAAAGTAACATGTGGTGTTTAGTGACGTTAGTTAATGATTATTTGGAGATCATGAGGTCTGGTGTGACGTAGGTTTTAGAAATACATTTTCTTTATCGTACCAACGTTTCGATCTTTATTGCGATCATCTTCAGGGCTCAAAGTGTTTGTTTTATGTGTAGATGTGTCATTCTGGTGTGTTGTGTTCAGAATGCTCTTGAACAAAGATGAAACATCTCTAGGGATATTAGAAAGTAGTGTGAGATGAATATTATTAATTTTGTTAATGAAATGAAATGAATCTTTTACGTTATATGTGTCATCTGTGATATTGTTGAATATGTTGGTTAGGTATTTTATCATGTTGTATGTAGGAGAATTTACAAATGAAAGTATTGGTATTAGAGGATGTTTTTATAGATCCGTATGGTTTCGGGGGCATTAGAGAATTGTTGTGAAGTGATTTGTAGGTGTATATGTCAATTTCTTTTTGTTTAAGTGTTTCTTGAAGGATGTCTGTTTGATGAGAGAAGGCGTAGGGCCTGATTTGATTGTGCAGTATGTGGTTTTTGTCGTTGATAATATTGTTAATTTTTTCCTTGTACTCTTTTTTGCTGATTGCTACTGTTTGTTTTGTTTTATCAGCAGAAAGAATGAGTATATCAGGATTATTTTTTTAGAATTTTTTTGTTTTGGTGTATGTTTTTTGAGATATGTTGTGTTGATTTGTAATGAGGTGTTGTAAGGGATTTGTTATTTTGGAAATGCATTTTGATCGTGTTGTGTCTTTTCCTTCTTCTGTTTTTGTGGACTTTTGGATTGCATAGTCTACATCTGTAATCATCAGGGCCCTCTCAACACGACACACAAGAATGACACATCTACACAGAAAACAAACACTTTGAGCCCTGAAGATGATCTCAATAAAGATCGAAACGTTGGCACGATAAAGAAAATGTTTTTCTAAAGCCTACGTCATACTAGACCGCATCTCACGTTCTCCAAATAATCATTAAAAAGTAACATATTATAATGATAACTGTAAAAAACAAGTTTTATTATTGTGACGAGTAAGTTATCCATTGTTATCTGATAATTATGTTTGTGTATTTGTTTGTTTTTCAATATGCTTTTGTAAAGATAGTTTCTGTTTATTTCTCTGAGGAACTTCAAAAACTCCTGCTGTCTTGTACAAACTTTGTTTTTGGACATCAGGCAGGGATGTAGAAAAAATTATTTTTTGTTATAAATTTGTATGTAATGTACATTCTTGCTAATAAAGATTTATTATTTTCATTATTATATGATGATCAAGTGAGAACATCACCTATTTTTCAGAAGTCAATAATTAATAATAAATCTACTCTATTCAGCACCTTCGACTTAAACCTTCGAAAAGGAATAAGTAAAAAAAAAAATATTAGTCTCAAATTTATTGAAACAGATTAGAAAACTAGGTGTTTCTCATTTTTAAAACGCTTTAACCCTACTTCGACACCCTACTACTAAAAATGACATTTTCGTTTAAAAATCTCTTAATTCTGGTTTGAAACAAATAAGAATGATCCCTTTCGGTATAAACATAATTTATAATTGTTGCAACATTTAAAATAACATTTTTTTGGTAAAGAAACAATAAAGTCTTACAATCAACTTGAAAGTCATTACAGAATCTTATTCAGCCTTAGTCTTCTCTTATAAATAAATATAATATAATAATTCACTAGTTTTCGTGGTCCGCTTGACTAATTAATATCGTTCAATTAATTAAGGTTTTTAGTTGAGATAAAAAGTCAGTGTGACGAGCGGGACTCGAACCCACGACCCTCGGCCAGATACGCCGTTTTTCTACCACTTGAGCTATCGTGACCTCGCTCCACTCGGACAACTTCCCATCTCAACCCCATCTTTCGAACCTTCCCTCCTTTTTGCCATTTTCAAATGTCATGTAATCTATTTGATTCTCGGCGACAAATGGCGTATCTGGCCGAGGGTCGTGGGTTCGAGTCCCGCTCGTGAATGACTTTTTTATCTCAACTAAAAACCTTAAATAATATAATAATGTTGAATAATATTTTAAGGAATAACACTAGTAGAAAAATAACAATTTCAAAAATTTTGAACCGATAGAATTTGATTTTGAATTCAAATAAAATTATGACCAAGAAAAATCATTGAAGGGCCAAATGAGATGGAAAATAACTCTTCTATTGACATTTCAGAACTTTTTAGAACTCCCAGCCTTGAAATACAAACCAAGGAGAGCTTTGTTCTCCAGTATATCAGTCGGAGCAAAGTTTCATTGTTTGGTCGTAATCTTTAGAGATTTTTGATGTTGGTGTATTTCACGATAAGAGCTATCATTTGGAAAGAAAATACTTTTTTTTCATCAACAAGCTCTGTGTGATTCCCTTTAGGTTCTGGCAGATGTGTTATGATATTTTTTTATTTTAATGGTCGACCTTGTGTGTTTATGTGTAATTATCAGGTATTAGGTCAGAAGAACTACTGACCTAATACCTGATCATTTTTGTAGCAGTTCTTGAAAACATACTGGCCACAGGTTTATCAGACTATGGTTTCTCCATCTGCCCCAAAAAATGAAATTAATTTCATCGCTGCATGATTCTCTATGAGTTTTATTACAATAAGTAGAAAAATTCCTCAGACATAATAACAGGGATAAAAAATGTGTCGACCGCCACATTATCATCATTTGGTAGGATTTCATCTTCTGATTCACTGCAGAAACCGTCCAGTACACCACCTTCTTCATTCTCGCGCATCAGACGATCTAACCCTGATCTCTTTTGTAATAAAACGGTCAGCCATGTTCACTGCAAAACAATTCCAAAAAAGAATGAAAACTGCCCTTTTTACTCGACAAAAAGTTTAAAAATTTTGTAACACATAAGACACACCTGGGTCACGCACGACCTAGCTAGTTCGAATATGCGTTGGAAGACATACCTATTCCGGACAACTGGCTGGAAGGGTGTAAGGTCCCTGTCGTCGCCAGAATTCGTTAGAACAACACTGCTTCAAATCGATTATTTTTATACAATACAATTTTTTTTTATTAATGGAATATTTGGTTAATTAAAGAATTTAAAAAAATTGAAGTGTCGCAAGTTAAACACACCACAATTAGTCTTTATACAGACTGTATAAATTTTAAATGGGGACACAAACGCGTTGAAAACGACACAGGTAAAATTGAATTGTTTGTACATTTTTGAAAGGGGCAAGAAAACACACAAGGATGAGAGATACCGAATTATTCGGAGACACCTGTTTGATTCACATCATTATAAGCCAGGAGCGAGCTATAGTAGAAATTAATGACGTCAAAGAAAGCTGAAGCGAAATGTGACTTGCAAGAGGATTTAATTATCAAAACTAAGTTTTTTTAACCAAATTTTCTTCCAAAAGGGAACATACTGAGTGTGAAGATGAGTAATGGTCTAGATATCGCTTTCCACGGAACCACTAAAATTCAATGAGAGTAGATAAATGATAATTATTATTACTTTTTTTAACTAGTCAAATTTTGTTTGATCGATTTTATTGCAAAACTTTTAACCATACAAAAAAACTATAATCATTGTAAGAAGTTATACGTTTCCAAGGTATATTTATTAGGCTCCATACCGGCCCTCGGCTCTTCATGCTTTTCCTCTCATAAAACGCCTTCTTTGGACAGTTGTTATCGTTCTAAGCTGTAAAAAACGAAATATTTTCAAACTTATTGAAAAGAATTTTGAATTATATATTCAACATAAATTTATAGTGTTTTCTATTCTTCTGCATAAATATCCTTTTTTTTCTTCAACTTTTCCACCAGTTTTTCTTTTCTTAGGAAGCTTTCGGGCCATCACTCGGGCCCCTCTTCGGGCATACTATTTATGGGAGGTCATAACTTACCTTCTAATGGCATAAAGTTAATTAATATTTAATAATTAATGTGGAAAAAATTCATGTGATAATCTGTATGTTTTTATATATTGAGGGTGTTTCAACCAGAAACCTTTAATTCATTGTTACGATTTCAAACGACACTAAAAATTATTTGCTCTTTTATTAGGTTTTCTGTTTTTTTTATCAAAGTGGTCTATCCTCGCTAGGTTGGTCTGTCGTCTGGGCATTTCGCCATCTTCAGAGTTGGGCCTGTGTGATTTCTGTTAAGTCAAATCTCTTTTATAAGGCCGTGTGAAGGCGTTTTCTTTCTTTGTCGATGCGTTTGTTAGACAAGTCTAGATTTTTTCTAAACTGTTGTTTCTGTTCAAAGGCACTTACAAAGGAAGAAAACCCCACGAAAAACTTTTACGACAAAGGGAGTCTTTGTTGGGAGGTTAAAAAACACTATTCCTGCTGACAGTAGTTTCTTTTTAAAATCGTACGACAAGAGGATAAAGTTTGTCCCAGAAATCATTCGTCCAGGTTCACATATCGGTTTAAGCGAGAAGATGAATTTAATGGTTCACAAAGAGAGGACAGTTTCAACCAGACATTTCTCGTCATTGCAGGATTTTCAATTGACATTTTCTGTTAGAAACTGTCAATCGGGGGATAAATGGCAAACCTATGGCGTTGTATATTTTTCTATAATACGTTGACAAAACTTTATTATTAATGTATCAAAACGACATGGAAAATGGAAATATACAGCTTAACTTATTCAACCTAAAAACAAATCATAAACACGCAAGTTAACAACAGTTCACGTACATCATTTACATCATTAAAACATTGTCCTAATTAAAAATAAAAACGACAGACGGTCACAAAGACCGAGCTGAGCATTTAAAAATAAATAACAGTCTTGATCCAGTAAAGGTTACGACAAACAAAGAAAACATGCAGCCCTCACGAACTTAGAAAAGAGATTTGAGTTCACATCCATACCAAATCATCCAAGTCTGCGTATCACACGCGTTTTGGCATTTTTTCATCTTCAGCGTTAAGTCGGCGTGATTTCTTTGAAGTCAAGTCCTTTTTACAAAGTTGTGAGGGGGTCGGCGTTATTAGAAAATAGTTTTTTGTATAACAAACTGAAGACCAATTCAACTAGAAACCTTTAAGTCATTGTTACCCGACATTGTTACGTATTCAAGAACCATAAAAATTAAATTTTTGTTCCCATACATATTGTGCTTTCCGTTAAATTCGTATGTATAACTGAGCATAAAGTATTAACCTTTAGAACATTAAATAAATTGGCACAAAAATGTATTTTCTTCCTGGTTCATTTGGTTGGAACCAATATGAATATTTATGTCAAAGGGTGGATCTATGCAACTAGTCAATTTTACGTCACTATTAAGTTTCAAAATGTTGAAAAAATACATGAACCTTGATTGCATCACGTCATTTTGTTAAGACATGTTTCATAATTTAGAGCCAATAAAGTGGGCAAGCTCACGCATAGACGCCTAGACCAAACACCGAAGATAGCAAAACGTTGAAAGATAGGTAGACAAACCAGCGAAGATAAACTGATTTGAGAGGTGTTTATTGTTATTATTATTTTGTGGTAGTTTTGTAGGGATATTAGATACATTTGTTTACACATTACTACACATACATATTATACATTGATTATTGCTTTCCGAAGTTATTTTATTATTAATACATCAACTGGAAGGACTTCATTTTCAGTGGTACTTGACATATCGAAGCGTTGTATTAATGAGATGCTCCCTGCATCTCTTTATCCCCGGCATACGCCCAGAGTCCTTCGTGGAGGATCAGCCCCAGGCCGCAATCTGCCAAGATTGATGGCATATTCAAACCGCTCCAGCAAGGCACATTGAGGGTCGAATAGGGTGGTTTTCGAGCTGGTAAACAAGAACGGGAGAAGTACGGTTTCCCTGGAGAGGAGCTGACGCAGTCGGGAGGCGGAGGATGAGGCCGGCTCGTCCCCATGACGACCGAAGGCGACACCCGGTGCGAAAGGGGAGTGGGAAAGTCGAAAGGCTCTGCTGGATTGGGACCTGCGGACACCCTCCCAGCACCGATACAACGAACACTAACTCTTTCTTTGTAAAAAAAAAACTATTGACAAAAACCATAAACAATCAGTCCTATTGACCAAGTTTCCAAGTTAATTTGAACAATTTAACCTTAATGAACCTTTACGTATTATCAGGAAATGCAAGATGATTGTTGGACATGTAACTTATCTGAAACTTGATAAAGCTTTTTTTAAACTCTTCCTAAGCAAAATGGTAGACAACTGCAATTTAAAAAATGTATTTAAAACGCCTTGATAAAACGTATTTTTATCCAGGTCAAGCTTCAAACTGCATGACTGTTTTTGATGGCCAGTTGTTTTAAAATATTTGTTCCTTTATGAAGTGGTGTTAGCATAAAGGTGAGTACAAGAATATATTTTCCCTTTATCAAGAAGAAAGTGCAACAGAAATTACATGTAACTTTACTACTACTTACCGTACTTGCGGAACAAAATACTCTTCAGTGAAAATAACTTAAAAAGCAATAATAAAAACATCAGTAAAAATTAATTGTAAACATCTTCAACAACCTATATTCATTTATGAACCCATTTCAACTAGACTTACTTACCTTTTCATCATAATGCTTTCAATTTACAGGATAACAATTTTACTTTCCTATACTTTTTATTTTTGTTAACATCTTGGAAAAATGTGCTATTCTTTGATGATGATGAATGGGGACTGTAAAGGGGGGTTTTTGTTCCCCAAGCACTGCAGCATTCTGGCTAATTGTTCTTTACTAGTTCCTTAATTCAGTCCTTTCGGTACGATCCTTCTCCCAAAAGGCCATTGAGCTACAATTCCTTTCCCTGGGTTTTCTTTGTATCACAGGTTGTCTCTATTTAACGGATGCTTCACATTCGAAGATGATATGGGTGGTTGTTTCTTCCTCCTCATTGCATAACTTAAAAATGGCGCATCATGTATATGCCCATGTTGTGTAGATGTTTTCTTAGATGCCAGTGATCTAGAAATAGTCCCTCCTCCGAGTTTAGCCCTATCTTTGATCAGTGAGTTTGCCACTCTTGGTGAGGGTTGTTTTAGCATAAGCTTTGGTGTCTACCACCACCTAGAGTTTATCCAGGTATCCTTTTTGCCTTTTTTGAGTCCATTATGTGATGGAGGAGTCTGTGTTTATTTTTGTTATCCCAAGAATAAGTTCAGAGCCTATATATGGTCCCGCAGATCCTTTTCTGGCCAATATGTCCGCATTTTCGTTATCCAAAATTCTTGTGTCCTGGTACCCAAGATGTCAGATGGTTGTGTTTGCATAGGGTTTGGAGATGTTGTATGCATTCACTGACTAGTTTTGATGTGATTTTTTACATGCTAAATGCTTTAATAGTTGCTTAACTATCCGATCTTATTATTTTGCCAGTGTAACTTCTTAAGTTTTTTAAGGCTATTGTCTTTAGTGCATTCGCAACAGCAGAAGTTATATCAACCTTCGGGGTGTCGGTCTTTTTGAAAAAATTCCATTTATAACAATGTCAGTTTGGAATCCAGGGCCGCTGGATTCGAACCCGGGCCCTTTACCTTAGCGTGATGAGCGACGTCTCAAGGCCTAACCGTTGCAGCCACCGACGCCCCCTACGTATAATTTATAATTCACTTCCTCGTAAATATGTTTTGTATTCATCCAGGATCACATATCAAGCTAGAGGACACTGTAATTACATTTCTACAACAATATGAGACTTATTTCTAACTGAAACCTTTATGATTTTATAGATAAAAGATAAAAATTTAATTTTTCGCGTCTAGTTTCCTGTTAAAATTGTATGTATTAAGACATTGTTTGCTAATATTTAGACAATAATATTTTTGTTCATAATACACTTTCTCCAAAGTGTACTTAGTTTTCCCAGTTTAAGCGAGAATGTTTCCAAATTGAGGTTAATTCCAACTAGAAATTTATCACACTGCAGGGTTTTCAATTGGCCTGATAAAAATGTTATTCCTTCTTATATAATTTTCTGTTACAAACTGGAAATCTGAGCATAAATTGTGTCAAACTTTAAGGCATTGTGTTAATAATACACTCACATATTTTACGTACAAACTTTGCCGAAATATGAACATGTTTTAAAACTTGGACATATACGAACATAACACATTTACAAATTAATAAAACTCATGAACACACCAATAAACAACAGTTCGCATAAATCATTTACACTATCAAAAACATTATATCAATTAAAAAGGAAAAGGACCGACCGGGGCAATAAAACCACCCAGACTTAATCCATCAAAGGCGTCGACAAACAAAGATAACACCGAAACACACATCCCACCCCTCACGACCTTATAAAATAGCCTGAGCAAAAATCACCCAGACCCAACATTGAAATGGCAAAATCCCGAAACAAGGATAGGTTAAAATGATTGGTAATGACCAAATTTCATAACAATAATTAATCTCATTCCGAATTTTATAATTAAAAAATAATAATCCTTTTAAAAATTAAATTGGGCGAATACTACTTAAATTTTATATAAGAATAATTGAGATTTGTCCATGTTGTCTGCGGACTTTCCCCCCGAAGGGTTGTCACTCCCCGATGTGCTGACCTTACTGTCTATACATCAGGGAGTTCACCCACCCCGTTATGTGGCTGGGTCGCTAGTATCCCTCTTAAGCCAAATACCCAGGAGATCGTCGCTTCCCTACCAACGGAGTTAGCATTGGAGCAGCTATCGACAGCTAAGTCATTTCAGCCTCAAACCATGCAATCTATAATCTAGCCTAATACTTACTGCTTAAATTGGATGGATCAATCGCACAAATAAATACACTCAAACATTGCACTCATTCTGATTATTCGGTGGAGTACTGGAATTCCTCCATCGACCTAACACACACACACACACACACACACACACACACACACACACACACACACACACACACACTGATCTGGTTCGAAGCGCAGAGTGGGGAACCTCTTGTGGGATTAGAGAATTGTGTATTGGACAAGCCTAAAAGCTTCGAATCATGGATACATCCGGCCGGTACCCATCAATCAACCTGAACTTAGATGAACAATTCGATCTGGAAGTTTATACTGACGACAGCAAAGATGGCGAACGTGTAGGCTGCGCATTTGTTGTCTTCAGCGGGAACGTGCAGATTTTTCAACAGGTGTTCCGGTTGAGTGGCTAATGCTCTAACAACCAGGCTGAGCAACTGGCTATAGTACAAGCACTAGAGTGGGTAGATAGTCATCCTAAAAATGTACAAAACATAAGAATAGCTACTGAAATGAAGTAGAATCACCATTGACTCGCTGCTGAACACCAAAATACATCTGCCCCTAATAGAAGACATAAGAAGTAATCTAAAGCGGATTGAGAAGAGTCGCACAGTCTCAGTCTCATGGGTCAGGGCGCACGTGGGCACAGCGGTAAATGAGATCGCTGACCAAATGGCTAAGGCTGCTTCCCAAGCGAAGACTTGCCATTTGCATATTCAAAGGCCCCTCTATCTGCAGTTAAGAGATGGCTGAAGCAACGTAGCTTGGCTAGATGAGAAGAAATTTGGTGTAACTCTATCTAGGGACAACTGACCAGGGAATTCTTTCCATCGGTCTCATGCGCTTACAGAAGAGCAACCTGCGAATGGACTTACAGGCTTACTCAAATCCTGACAGGACATGGAAAACTGGTGGAATATCTCTTTCGCTTTAATATTATCCCCGACCCAGCTTGTTATTGCAGCCGGACACCTACTCAGTCTGTAGATCACCTTCTTCTGGAGTGCGATGGAGTGACGGCTGCCAGGCTTCCGTTGTTGCAACACATGGTGACCCGGGGATTACGTTGGCCGCCCCCTACATACTTTTGGAAGGCCAAACCGTATTTTATGAAGTTGGTGTCGGGAATAATGGCGTTCATGAAGAATTAACACACAATTATAAATAATTAAATTCACTAATTTCGTGGTCCGCTTGATCAATTAATATATTACAATTAATTAAGGATTTTAGTTGAGATTAATTGTAATATATTAATTGGTCAAGCGGACCACGAAATTAGTGAATTTAATGAATTTAAATGAAGTATACTTCACTAAAGCTCTCCGTGGCTATTTCATTTGTCGCCGAGAATCCAATCCGATTACACGACATTTGAAAAATGGCAAAAAGGAGGGAAAATTCAAAAGGTGGGGTTGAGATGGGAAGTTAGTGCCCGAGTGGATCGAGGTCACGATAGCTCAAGTGGTAGAGCAGCGGCGTATCAAGCCGTGGGTTCGTATCCCGCTCGTGCCATTGCCTTTTTTATTTCAACTAAAAACCTTAATTAATTGTAATTATAAATAATATTGAAGAGTTAAAAAAATTAAGTTAATTTAATTGTGTAATTCATTATTAGGAGTTTAATATAATATTGAGCAAAAATAAATAAAAAAAGAATCCGTAGTATTACGTTATTTTTATATTGTAAATACGCTTTGTGATTTTTAATTATATTATTGTTATTATGTTTAATTCATGTAATACTTAATGTAGTGGGGAATGATGAACAAATTTTAAAAAAAATGAAAATCACACACTGCTGAAGGGGCACTATATTTCACCGTTACACTCACGCTAATAAATACACGCATTCAAACAAAACTCATAAAATATAACTATATATAGTAGAAAAACCCCACGTTCTCTAAAAAACGGAACAGGGGACCCAGAAAACGGCTGCTGCTCAAGAACCATTCTTAAATCTGGCGGCATGCCTACACGCTCTCTACATGAAGCCAAGGCATGACATGATGTTGTCTGCCGTGCCATTCGGTGTTATCAATCACATTGATCCTATCTTCCCCGGGGAAAAAATTTCATTGCAATAATTGTTATTTAGTATTTTACAGAAAACAAGGCTAGAAAAAATATATTAAAGAAAATCTACTTTATGGCTTGCATTGATCCGTCAACCGACTACATTGTTACAACAAAATAAGCTTTTGAAAAACCTTTTAAATTATAACTTTTACGTCGTCGTTAATTTTCAAGCTTATTGTTATCTGATTTTGCATTAGTGATTTATATGGGCTCAAATAATCTCGATAGTGGTTGACAGAATAATAAAATACTTTTACCATTCTAACGTCTACTATATTCACATCCCCTTTTATTGTAAGGAAATATGTAGGACTTTACAGAAATCAATCTCCCAGGGGTATTGTTCACTTAAATAATGATATAAAATTGATAAATATATAATATTATTTTTTTAACTTATCGGTTATTGTTTCAATGTAGTAAAAAATTTAGTTATACATAAAAATAGTGTGGAAATGTGGGGTTCTTTTCATGCCTGATGAGGACATACTATAAAATTTTGTAGACGATTTGCGTGAACTATCTGCCTTTTTTGACCTCGTATTTTCTACTCTTTTACAAATAGTCCAGGTTTTATAAAACTTTGCCCGAAAACCGTTAAGCACCACCGGCTGAAGGAACCTACACCAAAAGCTGAGCTCCTCTATTTATGTAATATCGATAAAATAATCTTTCAATGTTAAAACCTATTCGCCTTAGATAATGTTTTACCCATTTTCATCCAACATGGATGAACATAATCGAATGGTGTACACACTTCTCTTCTATATACAGACGTGTGTAACGCTGAGTATCATTACTACCCATTTGCTTCAATGACGACCATCCAGTTTTAAAAAGTGTGATAGTAAATTTACCAGATTATGATGAAACTTGGTGATAAGCACTCGTTTGCAATTTATTTACGCGAAAAAATTTTAAAATCGATTTTATTTACAAATTCGTTCCCTGATCAGTCAGGATGTAGGTACTCGACAATAATTTCTGTCATGGCTGTCTACTCGTCCAGTATCTTTCTCAAATCGCGAGCAATTATTTACACAGGTCAAGGAGTAGATGACGTCAGGCCTTTTGGTGACCGGTCCTACGATATCCAACGATTCAATCTGTTTGCAGGGAACTCTGGGTCTTCCCGGCTTTCACATCCTGTCGCAATATTGGCCAAAGTTAGCAACAGCTTTACTGTTCGAAATTAATGGAATCGACGACAACACACACCTTTTGATCCTGACCCCGCCCCTTCAGCCTGCTTCCTTCCGAGCAATTGCTTTCTTGCTGTTTTTCAGGCTCGAAAATATGCTTTGATAGAAGAAAGTTTTGTTTAAACAAGTTGGCACAGATGCATGATCAGCTCCAGATATTTTAATAGCACCCATCCTGACCTTACCACTTTTTTTGAGCAATTTAACTTCTTTTACGTTTTGAAAATTCTATGCGAATCTATTATAAACAGAAAGAATGTAGTGTTTCTCTGAGACAACTATCTGGCCTTATCCTACCGGTGCTAATATCGCACCCATTCTTTAGCCCTGACCTTACCTCTTCAGACTATCGCATTTTCCAAGCAGTCACCCAGTTTTTCAAACGCCTATGTTTAATGGAAAGAATGTCCTGTTTCATTGCATACTTCCAAATAAATAACGAAATGTATAAAATCGACTTGACAACTTCAAACTATCTTTCCAATTGTGTGAACAATTGTCCACTATCTTGGGGTATATTAAACACTATGTAAATAGGAAGGATGTTGCTATAAGACAACCAGCTGGTGGTAATCCACTGCTTACACCGAGATTAATGGAATTGAGGTACTATCTCACCCAACCTTTAGTCTTGATCTTACCCCTTCAGACCACCCACTTTTCCCAGAAATTGCTCACTTTTGTCGTTTTTCGGATGCTGTACGAGGTCAATGATGCTTATGAGGTAGAACGTCCGAAATTAATGGTCTCTAAGTACGATCGCACCGACACCTTTTAGTCCTAACCATGCCCCTTAAAATCACCTCTACCACCTTTTCAGAGCGGTTGCCCACTTCAAAATTGCGCACTTTCTTTTGCATTGCTACGCGAGGCAATGTTGCCTAGGAGGTAGATTGTTTGAAATCAAATCAAGCTTTGGCCTTAACCACGCCCCTTCAGCCTACCACCTTATCCGAGCAATTGACCGCCTTCTTAGTCGAAAATATGCTTCTGGCTGTATACTTCCGGACATTAAGTATAAATTAGGAAAATATACTCCCCTTATTAACTTAAATATTCAATTAGAACGTTATGCATTTTGTAATAAAAACATAAAACAATATCCATTAGATTTCGAGATCCGATTGACCAAATAACTTCCTTCAATTAATTAATCTTTATGTAAGGTATTGGTTGGGATAAAAAAGTCAGCGTCACGAACGGGATTCGAACCCACGACCTTCAGCTAAATACGCCGCTACTCTACCACTTGAGCTATCGTGACTTCGATCCTCTCGTTATTTTTTCCATAAAAAACTGATTAAAGACTTTGCTGCTAAAAAAATAATCATTTTTTCAACTTTATAAAATCAATTCATATTTGTTTAGTGGTTATAATTGACCATATTAATTATTACAATGGCAAAAAGTAGGGAAAATTCAAGAGGTGAGGTTGAGATGGGAAGTTGGTGTCCGAGTGGATCGAAGTCACGATAGCTCAAGTGGTAGAGCAGAGGCGTATTGAGCCGAAGGTCGTGGGTTCGAACCCCGCTCGTGACGCTAATTTTTCATTACAACCAAAAACCGTAGACAAAAAGAATAATTAATTGAAAGAAGTTAATAATAGTCGTAAAGTTTTTTCGGAGGATCTACGGAAGAGGTCAACACAGAGAAAAACTTCATTTCGGTTTTCGCCGAGCTTTCGACAGTTTTTATACTGTCATCTTCAGGGCCTGTTTTATTATGATATAAAAAAAAAACAATTAAAAACATGAAAAACAATTTGCACAAAAATTGAAATATCTTACTTAAACCTTAATGGGGAAATAAAAAGACATGGTGTTTTGGGCACAGAAGTACATTACGTTTTTTTTTTTTTTGGTGCTCAGCATCTAAACATTATTTAAATGGAACAAATTAATAATTAAAAATTACAACTATAAGTACAATAAAAATTAAAAAAGGTGGTCGGGAAAAGGTTACCTCATAAAAGCCTAAAAATCTAGTAGTTTTCGCATGTACCTGAAAACAAAGAAAGGAAGGTTTTTACTAGTTTTTTAGACTTTTATGAGGTAACCTTTTCCCGACCACGTTTTTTAATTTTTATTGTACTTAGTTGTAATTTTTAATTATTAATTTGTTCAATTTAAATAATGTTTAGATGCTGAGCACCAAAAAAAAAAAAGTAATTGCCCAAAACACCATGTCTTTTTATTTCCCCATTAAGGTTTAAGTAAGATATTTCAATTTTTGTGCAAATTGTTTTTCATGTTTTTAATTGTTTTTTTTTATATATGATAATAAAACAGGCCCTGAAGATGACAGTGTAAAAACTGTCGAAAGCTCGGCGAAAACCGAAATGAAGTTTTTCTCTGTGTTGACCTTTTCCGTAGATCCTCCGAAAAAACTTCATGTTTCCAGCAGGTCGATAATCTAGCTCATCGTTAAATAGTCGTAAAATTAAACTTTAAATTACATCTAACATCGAAATGAGGATAGTACTAACTATAAATATTTATGCCATTATTACATTTCATTGACTCATGCTAAATATTAGATAGGAATTATTAGATAAGAAAAATAGCCTTTTTATAAAAGGTTTAAATCCGATTTCGCGTAATTATTTACGATGGCTTTTGAACTCGACGATAATAACACAAATATTTATTAGACCGAAGGATTTTGCGTTTGGACGTTTCACGTTACTACCTTCCCAAAACGTTGCAAAGGAGTGCGATTTGTATAGGATCGAAGCTTCTGGTTGAATCCAATCCATGCCAGAGGCCGGGAACATCGCACCTCACCGCACGTAATAGCTCCAACATGTTTCAAAAGCATGTCGAGAAATTGGATGAGCTGATAAAATTGGATAAATCGTATCACCCTCGGCACAACCCGGACGGTGTTCATCTTGTATTAATTTACGAGAATATATTTCTGTTTTTTTGTAATTTTCGTAATATTGTATTGTCGATGAAGGTGTTCATTCTCAATGATATTTTCCTTTGGGAAATCTACCAGCCCGTGTAATCGATAACAAGACATTTCATACTGTTTACATAAGAAAGCTTGCTATATTGTTGCTCTGTTTTACAAAAATAACATTCTTAAAAAATTTATTTAATTGACCTATTTTTTTTAATTGAAAATGTTGGATGATAATCCCTGCAGTGCGAAACTGAAGAGCATTAAAAATTAATCTTTCATTTCATTGTCACGCCACTTCTGTTTACTTTTATTCACAAAGATTGGATTGCAATTCGTCTTTTTTTAATTATTCATAACGTTCTGAGCTGAATGGGAAAAAATCCTTTATAACAATGGGTTTTTTGAATTTAATCAATATACATTTATAGCATGGCGATTTAAAATCTTTTACGCTACCAATTTTTGAGTAATGAAGAAGTAGGTGTTGTAGGTTTATTTTATATGCTAGATTATATGTTGTTCAAAATACCAACTCGTCCTAAATTATTCCATAGTTGTAATATATAAAAATAAGTGTGAATATTGTTTTGTTTATCTTAAAAAATTAAAGTTGCAAAAGTGTTTCAGTAAACATGAAACAATAAGCAAACAAAAATGTTTGAATTTATTAGAATGATAAGAAAAAATGTCGGATTCTTTACTCGATTTTTTAAACAAACAAAACCCAGTTTATTTACGTGTTGCCTACTGATTACGGCCGAGTTTTGACAATTTAGTCTGTTTAGTTTTAGTCTTACGTAATGCGGAACAAAAGGAAAGCTATTTTTGCTGCTTTGTGTCGTTTGATTTATAAAACTGGGACAAACCACGTGCGAAGAATTTAAAAAGAATTGCATACGTTTCAAATTGCAAGTTTCAATAGTCAAGTTTCAAGTAGATATGTGAACAGATAAGGTAAAACATGAAAATGTTTCCCTTAGGACCATTTAGCGAAAGCGGTAGAATAGATTTTTTTAAATTAATATTAATTTTCGATTTTCAAAAATCTAAGTTTTATTTACAACCTACAAATAAATTTTAGACAAGAAAATTCGGAGTGTACTCACATCTTAACGAGAGTATGGAATTTAATTGGTGATGCACAAAACAATTCCATATATAATGTTGAATTATGCTTACCAAACAGAAGTTGGAAAATAGCAAAACGAAAAGAATTAGGATAAATAATTCATAACTTGTCAAGTAAGCTACTTGACAAAGACAGATTTCTGAATGGGACTTGGTCATATCAACCATTTACCCATATTTTCCCATTTCATGTTAACATCGGAACATTTTTCCTTCCACTAGGTAGCGAAACGTACTGGACTCCTCGGATTATAATCGTGCAATCCTTAGTCCTATAAAGGATTAAGCGTTCAAATCGTCAAAAACTTTGCGGTTTATGTTGATTTAAATCCGAAGCCGATTGACTTAAGTTTATCCACTGACGCAGGAAAAATTAGCCGAAACGCTACACTTAACTTTTGAATGGGCTTGTCTTCAGATGGCGCTCAGCTTTCCGAGGTGAGCTCGTTTACATGCCCACTTCACTTTCCTTAACTTGTCTAAGTGGCTATTAACACTCGACCGTGACAAACCTAGTTCGTTTGACAGTTGACAAGTGCTTCTTGTAAGGTCGGTTCAATAGCGGCTCGTAGAGCCACGCTGTTCACTGCGGGCGGTCGATCTGAACCTTACGGACTTTATCGCCACTGAATTTTTCAAAACCACCCTACAGTCCGCTTATTGGGTGTGTTCCTCTCTTCCAATTCAACGCTGTTAAATTCAACGTCATTGTTTAAAAAAATACCTTGACCAGACCCACCCATTTCTTAGTTTATAAAGGAAGAATTTAATTTCTGTATAACAATGTGGTTCATGGGGAAAGCCAAATGGACCTCCATTAACTCTTAACGAAATGGGTACCCTTCCTGGCCAAAACGTCCAACTCTATGTTTTCGACATAAATGGAAAGCGATCTGCCCCGCTGAATACAAATGATGTCGTTCTCCTGCATAGAGCGACTCATGTGTCATCACGACTCAACATTGATGCACTTATAAAATAAAAGGTATTGTTTAGTCAAAATGTTTAAAGTATTTTCTGCTTAAATGACGTAAAGGACGACCATGTTCTAAAAATAATTGAATAAAAATATTTTTAACCATAAAAAGTTCCTTATCGACTATGCACATAAGAAGGGTCCTTTCATTGTGGCTCCTTAGAATGTCACACGAAAACATGGTTTGTATGAAAACATCCCATTATTTACCACGTAGTAATTTTTATTCTGAAGATATTAATTCTATCACAAAGTATAAATAGTACGATAAAATGTGATCAGGGCGTTCAAGCCTAAAAACATAACCCCCTTGGGTATTTGTTCTTATGTTTTACGTATGTATTTTATTGGTGAAGTTACAACAATAAAAACCCATTAAGTGCTTACCGGTGTAGTTAGATTGCAGGGGGCCTGGGTTTCCTATGTACTTGGTCTGGTCCACTCATTACTAGTTATTGATTACTGTTCATATCTGGTCCGTGGGTTCTCGCTCTTTACTTGACGCATTGGCCAAAAACTAACATGTGCTACAAGTGGATCCAATTAAACAAAAATGTTCAACATAAACGAATCAATTATGAAGAATTGATAAATTCTTACATTTTCAGATGGGATATTTATTGTTTAAGCAAAATAGAACGTAGTGGTAACAAAATGGATACAATCTTAACATCAGATTATTTCTAATCTATCCTTCTCCGATCGGTGGTGTTACACATAATTTTTTTTTTTTGAAATTTATATTTGTCATTGACTTTCATAAACTTCTAGCAATGGTAAGATTGTTCTATGAAAATCAATGTGTCCCCTTTGCTCCCTGATGATTTATATTAAAGTACAACCTCTCATTGAACCAGGGACGTAAGCCAGTTTCCGGTATAACTGAATAGAAGTATATCATATCATTTTTCCCCCTGTCCAAACAGGAGGCGATTTATATCAATTCGGAGGAATTTTCTCTGAGCTCCTTTCAACCGAAAGTACAGACACCGCCTTGTTTGATTTAAAAGAGTCCTGTACAAGTGCTGTTTTTTTTTCTTGTTATTGTATATCGGTACAAAATCGTAATTGGATGATGTGTTGTCTCGTACCAATCGGCGAGTCGTGCAATCGTGAGGTCCTATCATCCCCACAATCGAATTTATTTGTCTCAACACTTTTCGATCTATGTGTGCTGAACAAAAACTTACACGGGCAATTTAAAATTTAGGTCGATAAGTTTAATTTGTATATACATATATATAGTGTTCGGTAAATTTTTTTTGTTTAAATTGACCAGTAATATTTGTATTTTTACGCCGGTCACCGCTTAAAAGTCACGGTTTTTATATATTTTTTTGTAATTAATTTTGTTTTTGTTGAATAATCTTTTTTTAATTTAACACAATATAATGTAAATTATTACAATTTTTAATTCTACAGGTTTTAGTTTATTTGGTCGTTTACCTTTTTAGGGTTTGGAACGAATGATGCGATCAGGCACATAACAAAACAGTCATTCGGATGGGGAACACGGTACAACCTGACAGGGTTGATCCTTCGCACCGACTAGGGGGTGTTTGAGGGTAGTTCGCCGTCCTGGGTTCAGCCACCGGCCGATAGGAGACACTGCCTGGAAATGACTCCCCCTTCTCGTCGGGACGAATGACGTCGTTCAGAGACAATATTCTTTATTGAACAGCTCCAGAGCTTGGGAATGCTTCAAGCGTGGTATCACAACACGGGGAGATGATGTTGAACAAAAGCGTAAATGGCAATTAAAAGAGTAGAGACTAGTCTTAACCGAAAGTCACAATATAAACTGCCCAATTTTTTATACATTGAAGTATTGAATAATAGGAATTTATCTTGAAATTTGCGGAGTAATAAACATGATTGGTTGTTTTTAATCATTAGGAGGTTTCGGCTTTTCGTTTTCAAAGGTTGTTTTAGAACGATAAAAAGACCTATTCACGTGGAAACGCACAGATCAACCTGCTATAACATTACCTGACAACGATACAAGATGAGAGGAAAACTCCATTTTGACAGACTCTTCCAAGTGTTCATATACAACACAGACCTTTGGCAGAAAGACAACCCTTAGTTCAAGAACGGGTCCTAATTCGGTATACTCATGGATCGAAGAACAGGGAGTAGGTGGTAAAAGGGATACCCTAGGACATCATGGACTGGTTCCAACTATATTCCGAGCTGAGGTCCATGCCGTCCACAGGAGTTGGTAAAGAAGAAAATGAAAGTGCACGGATCTACTCTTTCGAAAATCGGGCAGCTATAAAGACAATACATGCGTATGCTTAGTGTCCAAACTAGTCTGTGGATGCCTAATTTTTCTGATGACTCTAGGAAAACAAAGTTACTTTACAGTGGGATTTGGGGCATGAAGTTATACAAAAATGAACCAACTAGCCAAAAACGGCCATTCTCATACCTAGGACCAGAATCACAACTAGTGCACCAGAGAGATTGCTATAGTCAGAACTGGTAAAATGGCTTGTGAAAGAAAAACACAAGCACTCTAAAGCACCAGGTAGAAGACAAGAGATCTATCCTTAATCCTTAAACCTCTCAAAAAGGAAGGCAAAGGAACTCCTGTCTTTCAGGTTTGAGGAAAATTATAGGACTATACACCGGCTTAACTGTCGTATAAAAGTGTATAAAGCCGAGTAACCAGGGACATCGGCACTTTGTTAAGGCGATTCACCACCGAGAGAAGTGCGTGAAGAGGAACCGAGGGAAGGTGTTTAGTTTTATAAGAAAAAGCTCACTTTCCACGGTATGTTTTTAATAATTGGTGTTCCACAATAGAACTATTTCTGTCGCAGTGGAGTAAAGGTTGGAGTCCTTATTTGACTCCTCCCTTAAACAAGAAAAAAAAATACACTGAACGGTAATGTCCAAAAACTTATATCAAAAACAATGCGAGCACAACAAGGAAAGTCAAAAACGACCAAACCACAAATAAAGTTTCAACGAGTTTACGTTTGGGTTGGGCGAGAAGTTTCTAAATATTACGCAGAACGACCTTTTTTCTTATTTGTTCATAAACCGGATCATTTTCAGCGATGGGTTGGGACGTGATAGGACAAACGCACAGGGAAATTTACAGACCAACCACTGAAGTTGACGTCTGACAGACCAAAACAGCGAGGGTATGGCAGACTTAAACGACAGAAACCAATCGAACTACAGAAAATATCGATAAAAATAAATTATTGAAAGTATGTAGAAGAAATACAGTGGCTTAATAAGATGTGGTAAAAGATTTGAATAATTACGTAAAAATTTCTAAAAATTAATTCTATTTTTATGAATCAGGGAGAGTTAATGTATATATTTTTTTCAGACAGTCGGGACAAACGCCACACAAATCCAGCGGCCCTGCATTCGAACCCGACATACTTACGAATGAGCTTTAAAAAAACACACAGACACCCAGAGGGTTTATATGACCTCTGCTGTTGCGAACCATCCTAAAAAAATTACATATATTATTTACAATATTTACAGATGGGGAAAATCCTGTCTCTTAAAAATCGGAACAGAGGACCCAACAACCCACTCTCGTTCCCAAGAACTGTCTTTATACAAACTCGCTCCCTGCAAGGAGCCAATGTGTAGCATTCCTCGACCAAATGTGACACTTGAGCCTTTCTTTTCAAGTGGGACACCTTGTGGGGTTTGCCCAAAAAACAGGTGTTCATGTGCCAATCGGGTATGGCCTATCCCGAAACGAGTGAGCACGATCCCTTCCTTGCGTTTCAGACCTTGGGTAGGCCGTCGCTCAGTTGTGCTCTTGACAATATAATCATATAGATAGAGCTTCTCGGACGACCCGTCCCATTGACGCTGCCTTCTTTTATTGAGTTCTTTACTGCTTTACAGTGTCACTGGGCCGTATAGGTGTGGTGCTGTCTGGAGGGCAAGACGCCCCAGCTTTCGCAGCCTCGTCTGCACGTTCGTTGCTCTCCATCCGTAACCAGGTACCCTGATGACTACCATCGTTTTTCCGATGCTCTCCAACTGGCATGCACGACGAGAGGGTCTGTCATTAATAGCTAAAACCGCGCTCATGGAATCCGAAGAAACGATAGGCATAGCCTCCTCTGTCTCGAACCCCGAGTTTGTGTAGACGCAGCAGTACTGCACAAAGTTATTAATAAGACTACTTAATTACAACCTGAGGGACACTTATACATTAATTGGCGATAACTGGCCATTTGAGCATCGTTTTTTCCGCAGAATCTGGCGTTACAGCATAATTAAGTAAATTAAACTTGTTAGGTCGGGAAGTACAAATAATGAGATAATAATGCTGGGCACTGGGTATAGTACGATTGCAACCTTGATGCACACTTTGCGGTGAATCTAGATGAACTACACGTCTGATCATTAGAGCTGTATTGCTTCTTGCTAAAAAATTCATAGCAAGAGTAAAAGACTGTAACTAGATGTTTATTAATATTTTTTATTCTGTGCAGAAATATCTTCTATCTTGCAAGATTGTATAATGGATAAGCATGGAAGAGCCCACTCTTGAAATTTTGACATAATAATATTGGACCTAGTGTGAAACCTTGGGTAAAATCTATGATGAATCGAGATGAACAAGTCGTCAGATCATTCCTATTTACTATCATCAGAACTATATAGTTTCTTCAGTTAGGACACAAGTATGTCTATATACGGTCATAATAAGTGTAGAACCTAATATCCAATCTTGAGGAAACTTGTACGTTTATAGGACATGACCTTAAGGACACTTTAGACATGTAGTGACTAAATTCAGGGCTTGTTTTTTCTTTTGTTTGTTGCTCTATGTACATAACTTTAACTAAAGTAAGATAGTAGCAGGATCAGGCGCCAAGTTAATAAAGAGGTAATAAGGCTTTGCCTAATACATAACCTTGAGAGACATATAAGCAAAACATGGCAGTCGAACAAGAAAGTATTCATTTTTATTTGGGATTTTTTATTGGTGAGATTGAAATGTTGGAAAAAATAAAGGCATAACTGCATTGTATTAACGATTTCCCCCCAAAATTATTGGAGTTATCCTGCTCTACCTCCTCTAAAGGTTTGAATATTACTGTTTGGACAAAAACAAACAAAATTAATTAATATCACATCCACTGTGTGGGAATAAACAAAATTTCCAAATTGATTCATAATTTTTCATATATGGCCATGTCAACAGGTAGCCACGGATTGGTAATCTGAAGGGGCCAGGTCGGAACTGATTGCTAAATAAGGATATGTCCTAATTTCTAATATATTAGTTAAAATAATTATAATTAATTAATTGAAAGAAGTTATTTGGTCAATCGGACCACAAAATTTAATGAGAAAATTATAATATTTAGTTAATGAGACATTTGAGATTTTTTATTTAAAGTACGAATTTATCGGTAAATTGTACATACATGTTTTTGTACATTTTAGATGTAATTTTTTGTCACATATAACATCAAAATTTCAGTATTTATGTATATCTTTGTACCAAAAAAAAGAAAGAAAAAAAAAAAGAAAGAAACTTATGTAAGGAGATGGCATATTTTGCCACACCAAGTATGCCCCATGGAGAAGTAATCTGAAGGAGCAAGGTCAGGCCTGTTCCCTAAATAAGGCAATAGTTTAAATTGTTATAGAGACAAATCTCTTAATTGCTAATCTATCTTAAAATTTAATATACCATCGAATGGCAATTATTACATGATAAAAGGAACTCTTGAGTATGAAATATTTCAGGTTAAAGGCTTAGAGAATTTGAATCAATACAAAATTTATTTATTACAAAAAAAAAACACACAGCTTAGCTAATTCTACTTTAAATAAATTATTAACTAATAATAAATAATATTTAACGTTATGTGCTTGTCACATATCAAACTAAAGCTGTAAAAATAAAAATATGCCCACGCTATCCACTTCTAAATTTAAAAAAGTGATAATAATACAAATTTAAAAAAATCATGACTTCAATAGTTTAACTTTGTTGATGAAATTCATTTCTTCTTAGAGGTGTGAGTCATCATGTGTTTCTTCAAATGACCCTGTTGTGAGCATTTGTAGTCACAATAGGTACACATAAATGGTTTTTCGCCTGTGTGGGTCATCATGTGTGTTTTGAGGCTGCCTTGTCGACTGGACCTGTATTCGCACAAGCTGCAGCAATATGGCTTAAAGTCATTGTGAGTCATCATGTGAACTTTCAGGTTGCACTGGTAGGAACATCTATAATCGCAGATCGTACAGGAATATGGCTTTTCGCCCGTATGGGTGATCATATGTGTCTTGAGGCTGCTCTGCTGGGAACACTTGTAGTCACACAGTCCGCATGAGTATGGTTTCTCTCCTGTGTGGATCAACATATGCGTCATAAGACTGCTCTTCTGGGAGCACTTGTAATCGCACAACGAGCAACAGAACGGTTTTTCACCTGTGTGGATCATCATGTGCCTCTTCAAATCACTCTGTCTAGAACATTTATAGCCACAGAGACTGCAGCAAAACGGCTTTTCTCCTGTGTGAGTCATCATGTGTGATTTCAGATGGCCTGGCTGCGAACATTTGTAATCGCACTCTGCGCAAGAAAAAGGCTTCTCTCCAGTGTGAGTGCGTAGGTGGGTTTTCAACGAAAAATTGCTCGTTGAGGCAAAATCACAATCTGGACATGGATATAATTTTCTCTTTTTACCTGTGTTCTCACAGACAATTAATGGAAACTCTTTACCAGTATCAATACTGGTATTCGGTTGAATTTCCATTCTTGGAAGTAATTAACTTAACTTGCTGCCCAGTGAGTCAGAGATTCAGTCTTTAATTTAGATGTTCATATTTTATATGCTAAAACAATCATGGAACTCCGTAATCTGAAACAATTAATTTTCCGATTAAAATAAACTTCTTTTCTACCCTAAAATTCAAATGACAAATAATACTGACAACAGCAATCCAAGATTTTTAAATAAATGTTTACATTTTATCAAATTATTGCAATGCATATATATAAATACATTTTTTTAAATCTAGTGAAGAAGGGTAATAAAGTACTAAGAATAAAAACTTCATTAAAAAAATAATAAAATAAAAAGCTTAAAAGAAATTAAATGAACAAATCAACAAAACAGCCAAGGTGTAATATCTACCACTGAAGAGTAAAATTCGAAATTAATTAATTCTCTAAATTAATAGCAGTATCAAAATGAAACACTTTATCATGATACAAATAAGCATAAAAATACAGTATACATTATTATAAAAATATAACAATAAATATACTCCGGTTACTATTCCACAAACTTTAACTGTGTTCAGCTTAAAATTAATTTCAATGCCTATATTTTTAAACCAAACCGAACCAGCAAGAATAGGCAGACCAAAATGATCGGTAATGACTAAATTACAGGTACATCACCCCACAAGCCATGGACAAATCTCACAATGTAATAATAATATTTTATCAAACAGTTTTTTTTTCATGAGTGTATTCAACTACAAAGTTATATGAACCCTTGGTAACAAACAGTTCACTGGCATTTCTTTTTTTTCTTCTTCTTCTTCTTTTTTTTATCATTATTATTTATTGTTACTGTTAGAATTTTTTGTAGTACAAATATTCGTATTGAAATATTTAATTTATTTCAGGGCCTGATGTACAAACAAGAATAGCCATCTACAGACAACAAGGTGGCACTAAAGGCAACCTTTTGGGATTGCAACAATGCCCCGTCTGACATTGGAGAAAACAACAAAATTACTCTTGCCTGAGTACCAGAGAATACAGTGCAGAGGGGCCAATAAATTGGTTAAGGAAATTTCTGTAAGGACCCCTCGCAGCACTGAACCTATTTACAGCATACCAAATTGCCCAAATCATAGATCTATGTTAACAATAAGTGCTTGGTTCAATGGAGATGTATTCCAGGACAGAGGCATGAAAAAAAGTTCATTAAA
Organism: Cimex lectularius; assembly: GCF_000648675.2. Taxonomy (NCBI): domain Eukaryota; kingdom Metazoa; phylum Arthropoda; class Insecta; order Hemiptera; family Cimicidae; genus Cimex; species Cimex lectularius. Next base: position 428,019 of record NW_019392632.1, on the reverse strand, counting down.
GGAGCATTGCACAAAGGGCAGAACTACTAAATCAAGAAAGTTTTAGGACTGCTGACTGGACACTGCAGACTCTAAAGGCATAAGTATAAATTCAGAAGCAAGCCTATGCAGAAATTGCGAATAAGAAGAGGAAGCAGCGCAACATGTCCTCTGTTTTTGCTAAGAATTAGGCGGGCTGATATTCCTACTTGTAGGACAAGAAAAGCCTAGGCCTGAAGGATCTAGGAAAAAGCCTTAAACTTAATGAAGAGCCCTAGAAAAATCCTTTTAATCCTTGATTTTTCCAGCGAATTGAAATATTTTTGTATTTATTTCTGAGCATGCTGAATATAAATGGTTTCCTCCAAAAATCAGAACAGGGGATTCACAGAATCACTACCGTTATCAAGAACAATTAGCATTGCAAGTCAGGTGGCATTCCTACTATCTCTCTGCATGGAGAGAATCGAGAGATGAATTGTCTCTCCCATAGGAAGCCTTGTGGTCTTTCTGATGTAACTTCTGGGACTTGATTTCTACTCAGATTTCAGGGTGGATATTCTGCTGAAAGCCCACCCTCATTCACGCTAATAACGCTCTACTGGTTATAACCTTTCCCGTATGTACAGCTCAAAACTGAAAAGCCACTGGGGTATTTGTATTTCGCCCATGCCTCCCCCTTTTACTTTAAAAACACCTAACCTAAAGCTAACCTAGTTTAGTGGGTCTGTGGGTACTTGATATTCCACCATGACCCACCCACACATACTTAACACTCACGCTAATAAATACATTCACTCGACACAAAACACACAGAAAAACCCTAACATAGTTTGGTGGTCAAACCATTGTTATTATATATATATATATATATATATATATATTTTTTTTTTTNTTTTGGGCTTTTTTATAGGCCAACAATAAACTTAAGGCCATCAACATTCTCATATCCTTCATATAGTTTCTTTTAATTTTTTTTTAAATTTGTTTTATCTTAACAGATTGACTTAGTGTTAAAGGAAATTATAAGTTTTTGTCATAAAATCACAGTTTTATATATTGCAAATATAATTAGATTTTCACATTTCATACCATCTTGTTTGAGCTGACAGATCTTAATGTATGTAAGTTTGCAGTTTTTCATACATACAGTTTGTAGTCTGGATTCACTAAGCTACATTGAACTAATCTCCAACTGATGCGGATATGTCAGTCAATCATTAATGGCTTTAAAAAGAAAGAAAATACTATTGACAATTTTCTGTACTACAATGGTCAGTTTTCAACCTTAAAACCAATATCAGCTGGTACTCTTCAAGGATCACTGCTTTCACTAATTCAATTTAACATTTATTTAAATGATATTGTTGCACTGCACCCGAGTTCTAGCTAGCTAGAGGTTCTCAAAGTGCAGTATTGCCACCCGAGTTCACACGCTGAAAACAATGCATCCCTGCAATTGCACACATAAGGTGTCTACAAGAAATGGCCTCACAACCTCCTTCTAAGGAGTTGGTAGTAAAGTTTATTTAGTGAAGTGTTATGAGAGAATAATATTGTTTGTTTACTCTCCTCAATGTAAAATATTGGTGGACCAGAAAGAAATGTCATTTTTTTTACATTAAATTCAAGATAAATTTTTAACAAATTTTTATTTTTAATCAATGATTTAATTACCCTCATTACCACCAACCTTTTGCCATGTAGTGTGCAAATTTTCATTGCCAGATTGAAAAAAATTCATTGGTTTTTGTGCAAAATATCTAGAGATTAGAAAATATTGTAGCAATTGAAATAAGTAGAAATCTGTCAGTGCAATATCAGGCGAGTATGGAGAGTGAGGCTCCTACCCCAATTCATAATTTTTTTCCAGGATTCGTCTTGTCCAATGTGGTCTTGCATTATCTCAATTATCGATTGCTTTACTAGATCTAATTATTCACAGTAAAAGTCTGCATTCAGTTTGTCCAGTTTTCAGCATTTCAAAATGAACGACCTCACGAATACTCCACCAAACACACAAAAGCACCTTTTTGGGGTGTACACCTGGCTTAGCTATACTGCGTGGCGATTCATTTGTAAAGAGCTGCTGCCTTTTGCATTTTTATTTATCACAGAGAACCCAGTTTTCATCTCCAGTGATCAAGCTATCAAAAAACACTTCTATATTGTGATACTGAAGCAATAAGTTGCATGTGGTGGACCAGTTAGCTTTGTTTTCTTCAGATAGATTATACAGGACCCAAATGCCTGCTCTACTTACTATAACAATCTGCTGCAAATTTTCTTACATGGTCAACCAAGATTAAGAGTATTTGACAATTCTTCAATTGTCTGATATGGATTTTGCTTCTACTTCTGCCCTTAACATGTCATCGTCTAAAGTTGTTGGTCTTCCTGAGCGATGCAAGTCGAAAAGATCAAAATTACCAAATTTCAACTTAGAAAACTACCTTTGGCATTTACAAACGTCTAGTGTGCTCAAACATCTCAAATGTTTTTGGTAGTAGCTGTTGTGTTACTACCCCAGTGAAACTCAAAAAGCATATAATGCCGGATACATATACCTCTTCCAATATTGGCAGGCCATATCACCATAAATTGCAAAAAAGTTGAGATTTAATTGTTTTCGAGTAAAGAAGTCATTCTAATTTTAAAATGTCATTGCACAACTTTGAAGTACACAATGAGCTGATAAATGACAAACGAATATTGACATGGGCAGAAACGACATTACTTTCCAGTCCCCCCCCCCAATATGTAAATAGCTGTAAATACATCTGTGTTCATCAAATTACCTACTGCAATAAAAAATTGACCCTCGTGATAGTCCCAAACTCACCCCAAGCATTGCAAACTATGATAAACTGATTAAGTAACTACTGTGAAAAATGGGGGCTGGTTATAAATAAAGAAAATGAAAAATCATGGTTTGCAGAAATGGAGGGAAATTAAGCAAGAAAGATGGTATTTAAATAGTCAATAAATACAAACACCTGGGAATATGGCACACTCCACACCTATCACTAGGTGTCCATTGTAAAGAAAATGTTCGAAAGTCAAAGCAGGAATAAACGCCACATGGAGACACCTATAGGTAAACAGGAGGTACCACTCCATATTAAATATTCTTTGTTTGTCAGAATCTCAAGGAGCCTTCTTCAGATGTCTGGTACGGGGGGAAAAGATTGTGAATCCATAGAGGCAACACGTAGATATTTTTTAAGAAAACTTTTTATGCTCTCAACCAGTTCCCACTATAGGAGATGGGTTGTAGCACACATTAAAATGCCACCTATACTATTTAAAGATAATTCAAAATACGCCCGAGAAAAGATTCCCCAAAATCCTCCTAAACAAAGCTATCAGGAAGGGTGTTTGGCTGAAGGAACTAAATCAAATAAATTTGATTTATCAATCGATTTCTTCAACCCATTGAATATGTCTGATGGCGAAATAAAAAATACCTTTAAAAAATAAATACAGTCCAGATCAACTTAAGGCAAAGGTACGACAGCCCCTTTCGTTACGGGAGGTATGGTATAAAACTGCAATTTCAGAAGGGCGACTATTTCAACATTGAAAGTTTATCGCAATACAGCTGTTCAATGATTTTTAAATGTAGGGGGAATGCATTCAATAATTATGAACTCTTCCAAAAATCTGCTCACTTTACAATATGGGGGGGGGAAGAAGACGTATTCGATTTCCTGGCCGTTTGCCAAATTTTGGCCAAATTTCGACAGATTTGCTTTCAAAAAGCACAGTGCCATCACAAAAAGGTACTTGTACAATCTCGACTGGCATTGTTTGTCCAGATATTTAAGGTAGCTAATAAATATAGAAGGTTTTTATTTTTGGAATTTAATTATTAAGATATGTTTTATTCAAGATGTTGTTGAGTGTGCACCGTTCTTGCTGTGGAACTCCATAATGGTGTTTTTTATAAATAAATATAAGACTTTAGTTCCAGCAGGCTTATTTACATGGGAAGCTTTTCTATTATTTTATAATCATCTGAAGATTATAAAATAATTGAAACCCCTTAACTCACAGCCTTGTTATTTTTTTTTTTTTTTCATATAACACTACTTATCAATTATTAATTGATAAGTAGTGTTATATGAGAAAAAATATATATATAAATAGCAAGGCTATGAGTTAAGGGGCTGAAAATGATTATAAAATAATTGAAAAGCTTTCCATGTAAATAAACTTGCTGGAACCAAAGGCTTATATTTATTTATAAAAAACACCAATATGTTTTATTTATGTTATGTTCTTTGAACTTTATAGAAGTTACTGTTTAGTTTAATGTATATTTTTTTTTGCATACACTCAACTCAACTCACCAGACGGACAATAGTCCATGGTTAAAATGTTTGTAAATATATAGAGGAAAATTGTAAGATTCTTTGGTGTAAATAAACATTATTATTATTAAATCTATTTAGTGGTCTGATTGACCAAATTACTTCTTTCAATTAATTAACCATTTTATGTAAGGTTTTGGTTGAAATGAAAAAGTTAGTGTATGAGCAGGATTCGAACCCACGACCTTTGGCTATGGGGTTTCGAATGGGGGGTAGGTTCGACGTAGGTGACACTAACTTTTTAATTTCACCTTACATAAAAAGGTTAATTATCATTATTAATAATGAAAATTGCATATTGTAATAAAATATTTATAGTTTTTGACCCGTTCACATAAGCCCTCTTCAGTATTGTTACATTAAATCGGATAAACATCTGAACAATGTCTGTATTTAGCATTTATTTATAGTAAAGTAAAAAATGGCAAAAAGGAGGGAAAATTCAAAAGGTGGGGTTGAGATAGGAAGTTGGTGTCCGAGTGGATCGAGGTCACGATAGCTCAAGTGGTAAAGCAGCGGCGTAGCTACCTGAATCGTGGGTTCGAATCCCGCTCATACCATTGACTTTTTTATCTCAACTAAAAACCTTAATTAATTGTAATTTATAGTAAGCTTGTTAACGGTAAACTATAGATAGCCTCCATTTCGGCTTTGTTTCTTTTTTTTCTTACAGACTTGTTAAATCATATATCGTTTTGAATCATGTTACCTATGCATTTGTATACAAAAAACATAATATTTATTAAGCAAGAATTTCATTAAGAGCGATATCAAACTAACAACGTACCATGCACGATGCATTTACAGCCTTAATCATGCTTTTATCTAAGCAAAAATAATATCTGCAATTCTAAAAGAATAAAGAAACCGATTTTATCTTATGAATCAATAAAAACGAAAGATTGATTTTTAAGAGTGTAAGCAAGCAGAAGACATAAAAAAAACATCTAGACTAATCAAATTGCATTCCTCTGATTCATCTGAACACAAATATTTGTTTACATAAATGTATTTATGTTTTGATCCAGTTCACCGCTTTGATGTTCGACATTGAATGTAATAAGTGTTTAAATCAATGAACCTTGATTGCAATTTTTTTAATTTTCAACAATGAATTGATGATACTCACACTTTATACAGAACTAATTTCTAGCCGTTATAACATAGTCACTTATTGCAGAAAGCTATAATTTAATAAGTGTCACTAGCTGAAAGCATCGTGTAAACAAACAAGCCGGCAGGTTTTCACCTTATGCGGCGACGTCAGCATAAGTCATGACATAGCAGACATACCAGTGATTATGGTGAAGCACCACAAGATTTATTTATTAGAATCAGACCAGATGATAAGATTAAGATCTTAAGGTTAAGATCATTAATGATAAGTGTAACATAGTAAAACAAAAGAAAAAAAAGGAAGCAATATAAACTGTTTTTGTCGAACTGAAGGTCCTTCCCCGAAAAGAGTATACACAATCCATTATATTTCGTGGTCCGATTGACCAAATAACATTTTTCGATTAATTAATCTTTACGAAAGGTATTGGTTGAAATGAAAAAGCTAGTGTCACGAGCAGGATTCGAATCCAGACCTTTGGCTCAATACGCCGCCACGAGCCGAAGGTCGTGGGTTCGAATCCTGCTCGAGACACTAACTTTTTCATTTCAACCAATTCCTTATATACGGATTATTTAATTGAAAGAAGAATACACAATAATGATTGAATTTTTTCAAACTAAACAATCATACAATTTTTTGAATTTTATTGTTTTACATCTATAAACCCAACACAAACAAATCAAACAACTAAATAATACATGCTGAATGAAATAAACTGGAAAAATAGATTGGGTGTACTTTCATAAATTATGCATGTAGTATGCATATGTAGACATATTCTGCACAAAGTGATCTTTATTTATATAAAAACTGACACAAGAATAACGTTTTTATTTCTTTCTGCCTAAATCAACAAAAGTAGAAAATAGAATTGAAAAAAATGAGCACAAAACAATGAGCAATTGAACAGTTGATTAAAACTGAATGACAATTTTAATTTTTAGCTTTGTCAAATAAACTTGCAGTGTTTTATTTTTTATTTTTAGCTGGTTTAATTATCTATATTCTATAATATAATGTGTTGTGTATTTTTTGGAGTTTTCCAACCGTTTATTGTAGTGTAATGAAGTTTATTAAAATAACATCCTTGATAAATTCTGAATGTTTAACATTTTTATTCTTAGATTGGTTTCGCTCTTATGCCCTTCTCAAGAAATTTATAAAAAGCCCTTTATAAAAAAAAATATTTAAAAAAATTAATTAAAACATTCACAGTTAGTCTTAAACACTCAGCATTCATCAAGGATGTTATTTTAAAAAACCTCATCAGCTGAAAAACTCAAACAAAAAATGCAACAAACAATATATTTTATTGTACTATTCGCAGTTCTGCTGTTTTCTAATCATAATATCGTAAAAACAGTGATATAAAAATAAAAAAATAAAATTTTAATGTATGAAAGCATTCCCAACCTGTTTTACCGTTTATTTCATTCAGCATTTTATTTTGGTGAATTGTCAATCTGTTTAAATCGGTGCTCATTGATTTCTGCTATTTTTTATGTTCTATCCATACTTCTGCTGTTTTTCAGGCATAAAATAATTTTTTAAAAAGTGATATAAAAATAACTTTTTTAATGTATGAACGCATAACCAATCTGTTTTTAAGTTTATTTCATTCAGCATTTTATTTTTGTGAATTGTCAGTCTGTATTAATTGGGTGATAATTGAGTTGTGCTAATTTTTGTGTTGTATCCATCCTTTTGCGGTTTATAGACATAAAACATAAAAATAATCTTTTTAATGTATAGAAGCATACCCAATGCTTTAGTTTATTTCATTTAGCATTTTATTTTTGTGATTTATCAATTTGCTTTAATCAACTGCTCATTGTGTAGTGCTCATTTTTGTTGTTCTATGTATGCTTTCATACATAATGTATACAAATCCACAGTTACGCCGAGGAATATCGGGTACTCTAGGGTAGTGTGAATGAAGTTTGGTGTGTGAACGTAATTTATTAGCGTGAATGGAGGGGCATATCCGCACTTACCCCAAGGAATATTGAGACCTCTGCGGTAGTATGACTGCGAATCAGACTGTATTTGTATTATTTTATCAACAATTTACAATGCCCTGAGGTACAAGAGGCTAGCAATATGATAAAGAAAATATAGAGTTGGTTATCATTATATTACATCATAATTTGGCTCAGAAACAGGGAAAAAATCAGTAGGTCTAAAACAAGAGAAAGACAAGAAAAGAAAAGGTAAGAAAGGTAGGGATGGCGATCACCAGTAGTTTATCAGCTTAAACTTAAAAAAAGTAATTAGATTTTATTGAGCAGAGAGTAATAAAGTAAATCAACACAAATAAAGTATGCAATTGTGTAGAATTTTATAGTGGTTCAAAAGTTTCTTCACGGTCCGCCTGTCTTCGCTGTTTCTTCTTATCACTATTGGAATATTAACGTCAAACAACCCGTTTGATTCTTCACAAACGATCTATTTAGCCAGGAGAACCTGCTCGTCCCGAGAATAAATAAAATTATTGGGCTAATATTATTCAAATTATCCATTTTATTTTACACAAATTGAATAATTATTACGTCCTAGAAAGAGGCGTTGTAGACCTAGGCCCAGACCGAGGCACCATCTCAAATCCCCTTTGCCTAGATTATTTTTGGATTATGAATAAGGATAAGGGACGTTATTGGCTATTCGCGGTTTTAACTTTCTTTTCCCAGTTATACAGATTTTTAACAATAATATTATATTAATATCGCACTGAAAGCAAGTATTTTGTGTTATTTTTACACCTGAATAACACGTCTTAATTCGTGCATAATTAACCCAAGAATAAAGCTGAAAAGTGTCATAAACATATTTCGTAACACCTAAATAAATTTTTTCCAAATAACATTAGTTAAATGGTTTTCTTTGCAATAATAGGTTTATGCTTTTTTCCAGTTAAAACTAGTGAGAATCTCATCCATTAAAATAAATTCCCATGTTCCACATGATCCAAGGTTTTATTTTATTCCAGGTTTTGGATAAGGCTTGATCTAGTTTTTCTTCTCTTTTTTTGGTTTGAAAGTGGCAACAGCGGAAATGGATTTGGAACCACACTGCAGTCAAAATTTTGAAGCAGAGTTCCCTACTTTGAGTACACGAGACATGTACGAATGTGTTGAATGCGGTTTCGAGACTCAAAGCAGCCCATCGTTAAAATTCCACATTAAGCTCCACATTGACAAAGATCTTTGCCTTATGAGTTTTTCTAAGCGATACGATGTTTACAAATACAGCTTAATGCGTACAGGGGAAAAGCAGTTTTTCTGCAGTGTTTGCCATTATACCTGTTCCTACGAACAAAATCTAAAGAGGCATATATTGACGCACAAAGGGGAAAAGGTTTTTAGCTGCAACCAGTGCGAGTACAGAAGTTCTCGGCACGCTCACTTGAAAAGGCACAGTTTGACGCATACTGGTGAAAAGCCACATTCCTGCAGTCTTTGCGATTTCAGATGTTCCGTACGATCCAGCCTCAAAACGCATATGTTAACACACACAGGGGAGAAGCCGTACTGCTGCAATCTTTGCGATTACAGATGCTCTCAGACTTCGCATCTAAAGAGCCACATGTTGAAGCACACCGGAGAGAAGCCGTTTAATTGCGGTGTTTGCAGTTTTAAATGTTCACAACAGTCGAGCTTGAGGAATCACATGCTGAGGCACACACAAGAGAAGCTGTATTCCTGCAGCCTGTGCCGTTATAGATGTTCAAGACCTTGCAGCTTGAAAAGCCACATCCTCACACATACAGGAGAAAAACCGTTCACCTGCTCGTTTTGCGATTACAAGTGTTCACAACAGTCCCACCTAAAAAAACACATGATGACCCACACCAGAAAAGCACTCTTTGCCTGTCTAGTCTGCAGTTTCAAATGCTCTCAAAAATCCATTTTGAAAAATCACCTGGTAACGCATTCAAAAGAAAAATCCTATTCGTGTGACTTTTGTGAGTACAAAAGCACACAACAGTCTAAAATCACAGCTCACATGGTTGTGCATAATGGAGAACAACTTTACACGTGTTCGTTTTGTGATTACAAGTGCGATCAGAGATCTAATTTGAATGTACATATATTAATACATTCAAGAGAAACCCTTGTGTCATGTGAGAAGTGTCATTATAGCTGTGCTTCATTAGACTATCTTCAAAAACATCTCATGACAAACTGTCCTGAAAATTCTAAAGTGCAATGTTAAAAAATTTCAATTTCTAGCATAACCACAATAATTTAAAGGACAGTGATGTTTTGAGCAACACATAAGAAATGGAAATTTATATTTCTCAATTAGAAAAAATCTATGAAGAAGGAAAGAACAAAAACTAAAAAGACTGAAGTAAAAATAAATAACAAATAAAAAGAAATAATTAAATTATTGGTTGAGGTGTAATTTAAAAAAAATTAAGTATGTACCCCTTATTTATTTATTTAAAAAAGTTAAATATAGTAAAATTTGTAATTTTAACCAATAGTTTGTTCTTTACATAAATAATGTAGTGTGAACAGTAAGAAGGTTTTTTTGTTATATTTGTAATGAAGAGTTGCAAGTGAATATTCTCTTAGTAAATAAAAACAAAAATGATTATGAAATATGATTGTATTTTCAAAATATAGTTTTAGAAACGGACTTTCAATTTATGTTTGAACCCTTTACTGTCTTTTAGTTGAAAATAGAAACTGTAAATGTTTAGTGAACTATGTTGAGGTTATAAGCAACTAACATGCCAAAAGGTAACTATGCCAAAATGTAGATTAGCTACTAATTTGATTTTTTAACTACATCTTCATCAGTTTTGAAACATTACGAATATATTCCAAACTATGTAAGAAAGATAAAATAATGAAGTACATTGTAAAATTTAGTAAAATTAATAAAATAGAATTCTCTGGAAGAGCATGCTATACAAGACCTACACTTCAAATAATATAATTAGCAGACTTTATTGGCCCTGAATTCTTTTGTGGCATACCAAATTGCCCAAAAACGCGGATCCATCAGACTATGGAATAAAAATAAGTCATTAGTTCAATCAGAATATAGCCCAGGACAGTGGCATGTAAAAAAGTTTATCAAAGGACCATCACAGAAACTAAAACACTTTATCTAGGATGTGCTAGGACTAGAATAATAATTGGACTGCTAAATAACTGTACACAGCAGACTTTAGAGGCAAATGTATAAACTCAGAGTGGAAGAATCAAGCCTGTGCATTGCCAGAAAGGAAGACTGCAGAACGTGTCCTGTGTTTGTGTAAAAGCTTATGTAGGCTGAGATTCCTACTTTTGGGAAAGAAAAGCCCAGGCCTGAAAGATACACGTAGGAGTCCTTGAAAAAGCTTTAGGATCTGGTACAAAGCCTTACGTTTAATGAGCAGACAACAATGTAGATGTACAATAGACCAATACTGTGCACAGGTCAAGTAGGCTGGCTCCTCCTATAATCTATTTGCCTATTTGCACCATCTGTTTGTTAAACTGAGTGCTTATTGCACCCTCTCTGTCATGAGTACTGCAAAGCATAGATTTATGATGAACATGAAGTCGCTTGCGTATCCCAGGCAATTAAAGCCCTCATTGTATATCAGTTTGCGGAAGTCAACAACTACAATAGTTGTGACATAACACCACCTAGTTAGTTCAATATGATGAAACCTATCCCAGCATTATGTGCATTCTGAACATAAATTTGGTTTATATGCTAAAAATTACGCCATGGGTATTATTGACCAAACAAGTCGTTGTTTGTATGTATGATGTAACTTTGTCGCAATGTATGTTTACTTAGTTCTATGGGTGTTTTAGCGTTGCGTAAAAATTGACTAAAGGAGAATTTAACTTAATGCATGTTTGTTGGATAGGGTAAAGTGAAGTTATATGCAACTAGGGTGCACTCTGTGTTTATTTTTTGCATATGAGTAAGAAACTGAGTTCAGCATATAACTTTTTGGTTTCGTCACTACTCAGCAACCTCCTTGTCGAGTCAACAAGCGGTTTTTATGAGATTGCCTTCCTGATGCTGTTACTGCAAGCACAACACAAACAACCGGCTTCGACTCTCCAACGTCGTTGGAGTTGACTTACCCATAAATAAATGATATAATTGAAATGGATTATGAGTTTAAAGTGAAAACGGCCAATGAAAGGGCCAAAGTCGAAGACCTGTTTGACTACGAGGGCTGCAAAGTGGGCCGAGGCACTTATGGCCATGTCTACAAAGCTAGGAGGAAAGATGGGTATGTAACTTAAAAAAATTAATAAAATGGAATAAACGATATAAAATTGACTTTAAAACATTTTTATCAAATAGAAAAAAATGGTAAAAATTTCCTCTCTTTATTAAACATATAAAAGTCAATTTTATGTCCAAAATGTACAAAGTTAATTGTCTTACTCGGCATTGCTAATAATTTTTTACATTTGCTTCCAACATTTTTATCCTTTAATGAATATGTTATTTATTGACATGTTGACTTCATTTCACATTAAGTACAGCTTGTATAAATAAATTGATTTTTATAAGGGTCTTTAAATATTAAAAAAAAATTGTATATCTTATTTTGTCAATATTAGCCAGAACGATTTTTGTATTGTTTTATGAGAGAAGAGGAGCTTAAAAAAATACAAGGGGTGATGGTGGGAATATTCTCATGACTCGGGGTCTACGAGCTGAGAGTCTGACATGCTGACCACTCAACTACCGCATTCCCCTGTTATAGGCTTTGAATTCAGTCCTTATTTATATTTTTATATTCTTCTTTGACAACTTATACAAAAGGTTTAAGCCAATTTCCAATATTGAATGAATCTTTACTCAATGAGATAGGATCCTTGCATTTTAAGGCCTTGTGCTGCATAAAAATGATACAAAACATCCTGTACCTCTGTGAAAAAGTAAGATTCCGTAGAGATCCCTAACAAAACTCCTCTGCTCCTATTTCGTAGGAAATATTTTCAGCATACCAATCCTTTATTTTACTCCACTCATAGTCTTCAGAAAAAGCCGACCATTTTCTTGTTAGGAAGCTGTCATGAAAAAGAATTCACAATCGCAGGCTGACATTGACATCTTAGAGAATTGACAATTATGAAGGACATCTGTATAGTCGTTCTTGAAATGAGAGTGTAGAATTTCACAGAGATTTTTAATCCAACATCTCTGCTCTATCTTTGAGGGTGAAGTTCCAGGACACCAATTCCTTTTTCTTCTCCAACAAAAACTATACTTATAACATCAAAAGTTTACCCTAAACTTACCCAATTTACAATTATTTTTGGGCATCAGCTATCAAAAATTCACTTTACAGTTGCAAGTTGTCATTGATTTTACATCAAACTTGCTTTATTGGCAAGTGCACAAGCTAGCATAAAACGCCACGTTAACATAGATGTTTCGGACATGTTTTAATGTCTTATGACATAGAGAATTGACGATTATGGAGAATATGCCCTGACATTTCAATAAAAATGATTAAAAAAACCTCCGTTCAGTAGTTCTTGGAATGTCAGTATAAGATTTTGTAGAGATTCTTAATTGCAGGTTTACATTGATTTTCTGACATATTATAATGCTTTATGTAATAGAGAATTGTCAATTAAGTATACCCTTAGGAGAGGTTTTTTGATCTTCAAGCCAATCAAAACCCTCCTGTAAAATTCCATTCAGATTCATCCAACACCCCAATCGCATTTTTGTGGGAGAAGTTTCAGAATACCAGTCCTCAGGTATTCTACAGCCATCAGTCTTCAGTCAAAATTTATACTTATAAATTAAGGCTTTAGCCCAAAATTGCCCAATTTACAATTAATTTTGTGCATAAACTGGCATAAAAAGAATTCACCTTATAGTCACAGGTCAATATTGACATTTTTGTCAAGTTTCAGGGCCTTATGCCATAGACAATTTACAATTATGGAGAATATACCAGGATTTCAAAATGCTGAAAAACCTTCCAAACAGCTATTCTCGGAATGCCAGTGTAACATTTCATAGAAACTCTTAATCCAACGCCTCATCTCTATGGAAAAAGGTCCCAGCATACCAATCCTCTGTTCTTCTCCAACCAGTCTTAAGGTGAACAACATACTCATCAGCCAAGATTTTACCCCAAAATTGCTCATTTGATATAATTTGTATTGAAATTTAATTGCACCTTAAATGATGCAAAGTATATTTATTTCATGGCAGTGAGAGACTTTAAATAGAAAATTAAAAGTGACTTGTAAAACGCAAGCTTGATAATAAAAATTCATGGTAAGGGGTGCCAGTGGCCGCAATGGTTTAGACATTGACACGGCGCTCATCACTGTAAGGTAAAAGTCCCAGGTTCAAATCCAGTGGCCCTGCATTCAAACCTTACTTACGAATGAGCTTTTTTCAAAAACACTGGCACCTGGAGGGTTCATAAAAAAAATCATGGTTACTTCATTACAAGGAGAATACATCAGCCTGTGTACATTTTTTTAAGCTGAATTAATTTAGAGAAACATTTTTTGCCCACTTTCATTCAGTTCTGATTTGTTGAAGTATGAGAGATAATAAACTTATAGGTCATCTTGAACTGCCCATTTTTTTTTTTTTTTTTTTAAATTTGGTCTATCATCATATGCAATAAAAAAGACATACATATGCATAAATCAACCACTGAAGATGACAAAAATTGAAATGCTCCAGACTGACAAATCCAAATAGATCAGCAGGCCAGGATGATCAGACATCGCTAACTTATAAATTGTGATTTTTTCAGCAATTATTGTGCCATGTTTATTTAGCTTTATAATAATTATTTATTATGTGCAGATCTGACACCAAAGATTATGCATTAAAGCAAATAGAAGGAACTGGACTTTCTATGTCAGCTTGTAGAGAAATTGCTGTAAGTGTAGTAACAAATTTAATTATTTCTTTCACCTTGAATGGAGGACAAAACAGAATTTCACCATTACCCTAAATATTTTCAGATTTATAATAAACTGATTAACGATGATGTTTTAAAATTTTAGTTATTGAGGGAGTTAAGGCATTCAAATGTCATTACGTTAATTCGAGTTTTCCTTTCACACAATGATAGAAAAGTATGGCTACTTTTTGATTATGCCGAGCACGATTTATGGGTAATTTAGACATTTTAAACCAACAAGTCTCAATTTATTTTCTAATTTTTGCAAATTGATTTATGTTTTCAGCATATAATTAAGTTTCATAGAGCTGCAAAAGCAAACAAGAAACCGGTCATGGTACCTAAAGGAATGGTCAAATCTTTATTGTATCAAATCCTCGACGGTATCCACTACCTCCATTCGAATTGGGTTCTACATAGGGATCTTGTAGGTTGAGTCGGTTTTCTCCACGTAGGCCATCAATAAATTTCAATTTATTTTTAAGAAACCTGCCAATATTCTTGTAATGGGGGAGGGACCAGAAAGGGGCAGGGTGAAAATCGCTGACATGGGTTTTGCTCGACTCTTCAATGCCCCATTAAAACCGCTCGCAGATCTGGATCCTGTGGTGGTCACATTTTGGTACAGGGCACCGGAACTTCTTCTTGGTGCAAGGCATTACACCAAAGCAATTGGTAAATTTTTTTATTAAAATTGAAATTAAAAAAAACAAAAAAAAAAAAACAGGATTTCATTTTTTGTAGATATTTGGGCCATTGGGTGCATTTTTGCAGAATTATTGACATCAGAGCCGATTTTTCACTGTAGACAGGAAGATATAAAAACTAGCAACCCTTATCATCATGACCAGCTTGACAGGTTTATTTTTAAACAGTTTTAATTTATAATTGTACAAACAGAGTGTATTGTATATTTGAATGTTTCAGAATATTCAATGTTATGGGATTCCCTTTGGAAAAAGATTGGGAAGATATTAAAAAAATGCCTGAACATCCAACGCTGTTAAAAGATTTTAAACGATCAAAGTATGGTTCCATTTTTGTATTTATTTGATAGATTTTGAGTATATTTCATCTTAGAGTTAAGTTAAAGTTTTAACTTGGATATTATTTAAAACAATAAATGCTCAACTACATACATATAAGTACAGAAGCTTATGACTTCCCAGGCAAACTGTGAAAATACCCACTTTGCTTTTTTTTTTTTTTTTTTTTTTTTTTTTTTTTTTTTTTTTTTTTTTTTTTTTTTTTTTTTTTTCCAGCAATTGACCGAAAATGTCCACCATTGGCCTGATAATGCCTCTTCAGATCTTCAGATTTTCACTTATTCCAGGCTCCGAAAAGTTCAATTATTAAGAAAAACTTTACTTTGCTTGAGGACTTCACTCAAGTAGGGTGGTGGAGTACATTATATTCCTCCATTTTATAACTATCCTAATTGAGGTTCAATGGGTACTCAGTATACTCATACTCTATATTACATATTCATGCTAATCAATACATTCACTGTCAATTTACAAACATGATATCTAATTATATTATGTACACTAAAACAGCCCAGTTTCCTCCATTAAACATGGGATGCAAATACTTGCTGGCAAGCATAATTCTACAAGCTGGGCTTTGGTCCAAAAGTAAGTGTCTGCATGTAACTTTGCATGGTCTATTCTTAATGAGGCTGATCCCTCTTCTATGGAGCTTCTCATAAAATAATAAAGATGGGGTGAGTATGTTGATTCACTTTTTGTAAATAATGGTTCGACCATACAAAGTAGGAGTTTCTCTGCCGATGTGACCGGTGATTCTGCCATTTCCTTTCGATCACATTTTTTTTTATGGTTTAATTGTAGTAGTTATGCTATATATGAACAATTAATTTATTATTATTTTTTCCAGTTATTCAAATTGTTCATTAGTTAAATACATGGACAGGCATAAAATAAAACCAGATTCTAAAGCATTCCACCTTGTAAGTATACAATATTAGTAAAAACGGTGGCACGTTATAATTGTAATTTTGAAATTCAGCTGCAAAAATTATTATTGATGGATCCAAACAAAAGAATCACATCAGAAGTAGCAATGCAGGATCCTTATTTTCAAGAAGACCCTTTACCAACGCAAGAGTAAGTTAGCAATAATCATAAAAATAAATAAAAATATAATTTTATTTATTATTTTAGCGTGTTTGCTGGGTGTCCGATTCCGTACCCAAAACGAGAATTTTTAACAGATGACGATCAGGATGATAAGTCAGATAAAAACAATACACGACCAAATCAAACTAATAATGTAAATAATTATTTTAAACAAAAGTACATTTAATCTATGGAAAAATGTGTAATTTAATAAATTTTAGGGTGGTGCTGGTGGTGGTGGTCAGTCTGACCAGGGAAACAGTCACGGCCATGGTGGTCCTAATGCAAAACGTGTCCGTCTCTCCGGTCCGCCTCACCCTTCTGCGGGCAATCCTAATAACATACAACAGCAGCAGCCCCAACAGGAATTCCATCATCAGCACCAGCAGAACATGCTCTTTCAATCGACAACACAACAGCAACCTCAGCAGCAAAATCCAAATTTTCAACAAAGGTTTTGATTTTATAAAGGTGTCATTGTGTCTTTTTCAAGAATGAAATATTTGTTATATGTGTAAATATTTTATAAATTGAACAGTATACAATAATGTGAAACTTTTACACTAGGATCTTGTAAAATAATAGAGGAACAAATAAAAGTAATATAAAAAAAGTTTTCTGTGTTATCTTTAATTGTAAACATTAAATAAAAAATAAAATATGTTTATCAATTTTATCATTCTGTGAATTATTTAAAAAAAAAATTCAATAAAAAATTACATGATACACGTTAATATTTTTTACTCTCTACGGTCAAATTTGTAACATGAAAAAACTTCAGTAATGTGATCTTTGTAAATAAATGAAATAAATATAATTTAAATTAAATGTTCTTATTTTAATAAACTAAAAAATAAAGCAGGTTTTCAAGTTTTCTTTCAATTACCCCTCTATACAATAAACTGTTTACGTTTGATGGACTGTTGTTTTGTTCGAATGTCAACACTTTTTAATCCTCTTCAAAACAAAAATAATGTTTATCATTAGCATTTCGTTACTTGGGTTAATTCAGTCTTTACTATGATGTTAATGCGTGATTTTTTTACGAGTTTAAACTGTCAGAACGGTGCCCAAAAGGCCAGAAACATTAATGAAGGTCTGGGGCGATGGCAGTGTGAGTGGGAGCAACGTTCAGAGATGGTTTAAAAAATTTCGAGACGCAGGCCTTGAAGACAAAGAAGATCGTGGAACATTTCTTCCCTAGATGACGATGTTCTGCGAGCTTTGGTCGAAGAAAATCCCAGAGCAATTGTTCGAGCACTGCAGAGAATCTTTCAGTCAGCGAATCGACCGTCGCTGACCACTTTAAGTCAACTGGAAAGGTGAAAAAGCTCGAAAGTCGGGTTCTTCATGCATTAAACGACCGCCAAAAAAATCATCATTATGAAGTTTGCGCAAGAGACAGAAACGAATCTTTTCTGGATAGAATTGTTACTTGAGATGAAAAGGGGATTTTTTATGAAGCAGCTGTCGTTCTGGACGGTGGCTTAATTTGGGCAGATTTACTTCAGCTTCTTGAATCCTGGCGAAACAATCAATGCCAAAATGTATTGCTCCCAAATTGAAGTAATAAACCAGAAATTGGAATAATTAAAGCCATTTTGAGTCATTTGGAAAAGGCCGATTCTGCTACGGGGCAACTCTCAGCCCCATGTCATATGTGACAACACGAAAACTGTTATGAGGACCCTCCCTTTTCTACAGACTTCTCGCTTAACGACTATGTATCATTTTTTCAGACACCTGGACAACGTTTTGACAACATAAAAAATTTATTAATCAAAAGCCGTTAAAAAATGCGTTTACATAATTTGTTAATAATAAAGCCTCAAAATCTGATGGACAAGTTTTGGCAAAGATCATCAAAATTTGTCTTGTACAATACAATGCAAAATCGTATTCATTCTACATGATGATAGCATATTAAGCTTTCAGACAAATTTTTTTACCGGCCGTTGTTCTTTTTGAACAGAAATTGGAGAGATTAGGATAGTAATCCGGTTTTGACCAAATTGATGGTTTAAAATAGACCCCGGGGCACTGGTTGTCGCACTGGTTTAGAGGATGACACGGCGCACTGGTACACTATAAAGTAAAGGTCCAGGGTTCAAATCTGGCGGCCCTGAATTCGAACCCGACATAGGTACAAATGTTTTTTCCCTTTTTAAACACCGACATCCCGAGGGTTGATATGACCTCTGCTGTTAAAAACCCCAATTAAAATAAATAAATAATGGCTTTATTAGGGAATGGAGCGTTCAGATTTATTTATTCCCAGCCGTTGTTATTTTTAAAAAGAAAATGGCGAGGATAGGCGGACCAGAAAAGATCATGTTTTGATCAAATGGATGCTTGAAAATAAGATGTAGTTATTTATTTTAAAATTTTAATATTATTTTTAAAAATTTATAACCCAATTATCGTGTTTAATAATTAACGGTAAAATAGGGTTTTCATTTTCACCTCGAACCTTTGAAAATATATAAATGTGACTTTTCAACATAAGAATACCGGTGATTATCGCGGTTCGATCTAATCTGACGATCAGTTTTTGACCAACAGTCACATATCAACAAATTTCGTCTTTTTGAGTTTGGGGGGGGGGGTTGAATAAGCATTTTAAAAATCGTTTCCTCCACTGCTCATTTCGTCTAATACTACTCAACGCACAATATTATTCAGTTTGTACGATTACTGAGCTGCGACATTGATTTTTTCCTAAGATGTTCTCTTTTGAAGAGAAATTGGCCAATGTAGGCGGCTCATGCTCCTGAATTTCATGCTTTGAACAAATGAATGCTTGCAAATATCACCTGTTATTAAAAAAATTACAACTTAATATCACTAACATAATTTTTATAATAACAACGATCCTTTAAAAGTATTTAAAATAATTTTTTGAATGCAATAAAGACAAGAGATAACTGTTGGCCACTCACAAGTCAGTCATAGTCAGACCAAGTGGATTATCTTTTGATCAAATTGATGGTCGAGAATATTGTTGTTTACAAAAATTAATAACCCAATGTAATTAAAATAGTAAGGAAAATTTTTATTATCACTATAATACAGCGCAGGAGCGTTTTTAAGACCCTATGAGAGAAATAAGAATAAAATAATTGACTTTTTTAATTTTTTTAAGGCGTTCAATCTCATAGGATCATATTTCGCCTTGATAATTTTTTTAAAAATATGGTTTAAAAAGGGTAGTTTAACCAGAATGGATTGTGTTTTGATCAAATAAATGCTTCAAAATATGATTTAGTTAAAAAAATTATAACTTAATATCATCAAGGACTCATCAATAAACTAAAAGGTATGCTATCAAAGCAGTATGTCGATATTATCAGTTCCTATCTAACTGACAGACTGTTTAGAGTCAAACAAGAAGATCAATATTCAAAATTAAAAACAATAAATGCACGAGTGCCACAAGGTAGCCTATTAGGTCCACTGCTTTACTTGTTATACACCAGTGATTTTCCGAAAATAAAGGGAGTAAAAATTGCAACATTTGCAGATGACACATCGGTGATATCACTAGGACCGACTATCACCCATTCAACCAAAATCCTCCAAAATGCATGTAATAAGATAAACGAATGGACAAAAAATGAAAAAATCAAGCTAAATCAGCATAAATCAGTTCATCTAATCTTTACAAATAAAAAAGTGGACAATGTTCCGTCGCTCACAAGCGATAGAACTTCTATTCCATACAGCGATACAGCTAAATATCTGAGAATGACCTTAGATGCCAAGCTGAGATGGAAAGAACACGTGAAGAAAAAACGGACAGAAATAGGTTTAAGGTATAGACAACTATTCTGGTTAATAGGATGTGGCTCCAACCTTGCTATACAAAATAAAATATCATTATATAAACAAGTCATAAGGCCCATGAGGACATATGGTATTCAACTATGGGGTTCAATAGTGAAATGTAAATCTTATTGTACCAATGGGTTTATAAGAATGTAAACATTTATTTATTCTATAATATTATTGTAAAATTAATGGTTGGTGTAATAAGATCAGTTTTAATAAATAAAGTTAATTAATAAAAAAAAATCTAATGGACACAAATATCAACATAATTTTTATGGTAACTATGATTGTTTAAAAGTATTGAAACGGTAATTTTTTCAATGTAATAAAGCCTTGAGCTATCTGATCGGCTTACTAGGGGAGGCAACGGATCATCAAAATTGATGTCGAGAATATTGTTATTTACAAAAAAATTAATAATCCAACAAATGTAATTAACGGTAAAAGTGTTCTAATTATCACTATGATCCTTTAAGAATGTATAAAATGTGACTTATCAATATAACCAAAGCAAGGAGTATCGCGGTGTATAACGTTCACAGCTCATCCAAAATCGCTTTGTTCAAAGCAATTAGCGATATCAAATTACAAAACAAAATATTATTTAGCCTTGTGATTGAATGGTTGCTAGTAATAATTTTTATAGAAATTTGAGAGGGATAACAGATTAGGGAGGATCACAGTTCATTCAGATTAGTTGGTCAATTTTTGGCCAACAGTCACGCATCAATTAATTTCGTCTTGTTTAACGCAAATAAGATCTTATTCAGTCTCTATGATAGAACGAATTTAACGCACTACTCAATTTATTTAATTTTAAAAAATCCATTATCTTTCTACATTAGTAATTAAGAGCTATCCTAGTCAAAATGAACAGGAAATAATCCTTTGTTTACTTTTGTACTGATTAATTCTATTTGCACAAAAATTAACATTATGCCCTTTCATTCTGCTACGCCTTAAGATCACTTTCATTTATTCTTTTTCCTTCGTTGATTTCATTTGACATTATTCTTATTCAATTCACCAATTTCGTGGTCCGCTTGACCAATTAATATCTTACAATTAATTAAGGTTTTCAGTTGAAATAAAAAAGTCAATGCCATGAGCGGGATGAAGCATACCTTCACTAAAGCTCTCCGTGGCCATTTCATTTGTCGCCGAGAATCGAATTGATTACACGACATTTGAAAAATGGCAAAAAGGAGGGAAAATTCAAAAGGTGAGGCTGAGATGGGAAGTTAGTGTCCGAGTGGATCGAGGACACGATAGCTCAAGTGGTAGAGCAGCGGCGTATCAAGCCGTGGGTTCGTATCCCGCTCGTGCCATTGACTTTTTTTATCTCAACTGAAAATCGTAATTAATTGTAAGATTATTCTTATTCTTAAACCTTTTTCAATGGCTCCAGTTAAGCATTTGACTGAGTATGACAGTGTCAGGGTCATAACATTATTAAAGGAAGGAGACAGGCAGCGCGAAGTCGCCAAGAGATGAATGTAATCAGTAAACACTCTACAATAGGGCTTCACACTAGAAAGCCAGGCCAAATTCAGAGAGATGATAGATTCATCTATCATTCATCGTCATCAGGCTATACGAAACCGAATATTACGGGAAATGAGATAAGAAATGTAATAAAACCGAATGTTTGACTGTAAGAAGAAGACTTAATGAAAATAACCTAAGGGCTCTTTGGATCACAGCTCAGAAAATTTCCAGGCTTCAATTCGCACGGGAAACATGTGAATTAGACAATGGGAAATTGGGGACGAGTTCTTTTCACAGATGAGATGAGAGTTGACCTCAAACCGTCAGATGGGCGTAATTTCATATGGAGACGCTCAGGAGAAAGGTACGCACCATGCTGTATGATTCCTCAGGTGGCAATCCAGGTGGGTCATTGATGTTCTGGGGTGGAATTTCCTTGCAGGCCCGTACCGAATTGGTTGTTGTGTGAGAAAGATCTCTAACTTCATAGAGGTACTTACAAGACATAATCGAAGAACGTTTGCCCCCCCACATTGGTGAGAAAGTTTTGCTAATGCAAGATAATGGCAGCCCCCCCCATGTTGTGGATGACTATCTGAATGAGGTTGCAATTGAGTGCTTGGTATGGCCAGCTCGAAGTCCTGATTTGAACCCAATCGAACACGTTTGGGACCAACTTAAGTGAGGAGTACGATGGCGAAACCCCGGTCCTAACAGACAAAAAGTTTTTTTAAAAATATTTTTATTTGTTTTTGAATTTTCTGTTTTTTATGCTTTACTCTATTTATTTATTATTAGAATTAGGTAATAAACATTTTCTTTTTAATGTCTTATTTGCGTAATGCAAATGGTATTCAAAATATGAAATGCTATTAATTTTAAAATAATGCCTAAATGTATTAAAATTTAAGTATAGTACGTTTATTTTGTTCATCAGTGAATTTCTAACCATTTTTGGAGAGACATTGGAGACGAAAGGCGGACCGGAAAGGATCATGATTTCATCAGATTGATTCTTGAAAGTATGACGTGTTATTTAAAAACTTAGAGATAGGGATAGGGATAAAAGAAGCGGCTACAAGGTCTACGGCACCTTGACGTGAATAGATCTACTGTGCTCTTGTGTTATTTATAACTCACTGGCCAGCTTCAGGCTATTAACCAGCTTCCACAGCTTTGCCAGCGGTTCCTTGGTGTAGAATCTTGCTTGTGGTTTTTCTTGTCCTAGTTGCAAGAACCTGCACCTACATAGACCATCACAGAAACATAAAATGTGTTCTGCTGTCTTCTCCTCTTCCTGGCAGTATATGCACAGTGTTCTTCTGTCTGTACTCCTATCCGGTGCATATGCTTTCTTAAGTGGCAGTGCTCTGTCAGGATGTTAGGGATGGATATATAGATATGGATAGCCCATTCAATGCGGAACTAAAGCGACGACGGGTGGTATAATGTGGTTAAGGCTCGGGGCCCTGAAAAGGGGTACCTCGTGTCTTCATCCACGTCCCTCTCCAGGTTCCTTCACTCTTTCCTGTGACCCCTCCCAACAAGTTACAAGGGGGTGTCCGGGCACAAAATAACGGTGCAGCCCTGAGGGCGTGGCAATCTCTCTAAAACACAAGCTGTACTCGTGATGGCCTCGGGTCGGCATGGGCGGCGGGTGCCTTATCAGAGGCATACGAAGGTTAGGGTACCAGATCCTGTCTGCATAGACGGGGGAGGGTGCATAATAATCTGTACTACGGGATAACAGAAATGTTCCAAAATCCAGCCCATGTTACACTGGGAATGGATTCGTAGTGGTACGTGGCGACGCCCCTACGGTAACTTAGAGAAGAGGCTGTCTTCTACCTGTGACATTCGCACGAAACTTACCCCGGCCTCACGAGATACGGCGAATCGGACGGCAGCGTATAAGCGTTATGCTGAAAAGTCCCTCGAATGCGTGAGTAGTGGCGGTGGGAACGGGTAGTGAATCGGTTGCTCCTACTCGAGTATGCTTTGCACGTAGGTGTAGGCTGAGCTCGATTGGAGGCTTTTGCCGTAGGCGATACTCCTCTAGGGGGTGGTTAGCAAATTCACTTTAAACAAAACAGCGGCCGGAGCGGATCCGGTAGTTTCGACGCTAGAGAAGCCCCAATACTCTGGGGGATAGAGTGGCCTTCTCTATCTAGGGAGAGCGTGGGAGACCAGGCTGATGTATTTCGGCTTAGATAGCCCTATACGCGCGGCATGCGGTCTGATGCTTAATGCAGACCCGAAACTAGGAATGGGCAAGCGGGTTGTCCTGGGCCTTCGGAGCTGAGCTGTCTCTAAACCAATGCTGCGGCAGTAACACCATTCTGTCGTATATGGAGGTGCGTCAGCTCTCATCTTGAATATCAAAAAGGTCCGATAAGGCTGACGGTGCGGACGTTAAAGATCCTCATTGTACTTTTTAGGACGACCGAGTATCCGGGAAAGCATGCTCTGTCAGGAGTCTAATGAGAATCCTGGTTCGGTTGCGGTTGCCTCCCAGTAATTCTTTTGTAAGTTTTGCAGATGGTCCTTCTATGAATCTCTTCGCGTGCCTCACTCCTGTGGTATTGTTCCACTAGGTTTTGAACTCACTAAGAATCCATTTTAAGATGTATCCTCTTTTGGCGCAGGCTGCTAGGCCGCAGTAGGTTTCTGGGCCCATAGAGTCCATGTTGGCTCCCTTTTCGTTGCCTCTATGCCCCGAATGCCCAGGGACCCATGCCAGGGTCAGGTCATTAGTGTCGCTGACTTCTTTCAGGGCCTCCAAGCATTTCCAAACACTCTTTGACTTCGCCTCGCATGAGGCTAAGGCCCTGAGAGCTGCCTGGATGTCAGAGAAAACGGTCTGTCTTCCGGGAATGTATTCCTAGCCTTTTTACTTCTCTGGCACATTGTTCGATCGCTATGATTTCGGACTGGAAAACTGTAGCATACTTGCCTAGGTTTACCATTCGGTCTTGGGGTTTATCCGTGTTAAAAACTTATAAAATAATATTGACATTAAATAATAAAAGTTCTGACTTTTTTAAAAAGTAATAAAGCCAAGAGTTATTTGATGGATAATTGCAAGGGGAGGATACGTTGAAGAATGGTGAATGAATGTAGAAGAATCATGTTGAAGAATTTGTTGCGCTAGAATATTGTTATTTACAAAAATTTATAACTCAATTTATGTAATTAACGTAAAAATAATTTTTATTATCCCTCTGAACCTTTAAAAATATAAAAATGTGATTTTTCAATATAATCTAACCAAGAAGTATTTGTTAGTCATTTACGGTCAAACATTCACGGCTCATCGAATTTTGTTTGCTCTAAGCAATAAACAATATCAAATTGACCTGCTTGATGACTAAATATTATTTAGCCTTATTGGCTGAATGTTCTTCCTGTCAGTATTCATTTGTATAGAAATTTGCGAGGGGTGACGGACCAGGGAGGATCATCAATGATTAAATTGATCCCAACGTGATTAATTGTCGTCCGAGAGCTATAATAACTCAACATATAAAATGAAGAAGATACTTTGATGTGAGTGCCGTAGATAGAGAATATTTTTGTTAATTTCCAATGTTTAAGGTGTCTGTTTATGTTTTGCACCTTAATTGTTGGTCTAAGGGATTCTCTTAGGTCATTCGATCTAGAAAAGCAAATTTTGAATTTTAATCCTGATTCTTCAGTCAGACAACCCACCCCCTCTTGCAATCTCTCGCCAGGCCCACTTCCATCCCTCCCTTGCGCTCCATATTGATTGCAGAGACTGCAGTGAGTCTCCAAGGTAACCCGTCCACTGCGCATCCTCAAAACGGTCCCGACATCGATTCTTTGTACTCGTGATGTCTCGTTTGTGCACATCGACTCCCGGCCGGGTGGGTAGACCAATTTAACGACACATTACACATTCACCGGCGTGTCCATATTTCTGGGTCATCGGCAGAAGGGCCAGCCGAAGTTCTCATTATAAACAAGACGGACGAGAATTAAAAAAAAAATTCTTTAAACAAATCTGTATAAATTAAAGACAATAGAAGTAAAAAAAAATACGTTAGAAATCTTAAGCAAACAGTTTATAATCTTACTAGCCAAACAAATAAACTTTTAAATGATAAACTCAAACTTATCAACACTTACTTCACAGGCTGAAAACCACCTTTCCTCAAATTATTTGAAATGAATATTTCTTGAATTGAATTGGCGCGCTATTTTCGATTTCATCGATTGCCCTCGATATATCGAAGCACTTTCTCTCCCTTCGCCGCCCTTCGCCCCCGGCCTAAGAAGAGGGACCGGTTGAAAGTAGGTGCCCCGGACAGGGAATCACTTGGTTCCGCGAGTTCCGTACGATCCTGAGTAAAAGTTCGAGATTGATTAAATTATAAAAATAAGATTGATTATTGCTCAGAGCGCAAAACAAGACTGCATAGAAAAAAATACACGTACTACGAGAAAGACAGTCTGTATAGGAACAGATCAAAGGTTGGTGAATTTTTCTTCTTGGTTCAGGTTATATCTTATCAATAAAAGGATTGAGAGGAAATATAAAGCATCACACAAAATTTAAAAAATATACATGTATAACAAAGAATGAATGTTAATATCTCTGTGTGGGAGAGAAGAAAGTGAGCGAGAGAGAAAAATCATACATGGTTAAAATTAACATTTCTTAAGACATTTTATATTTTTAAATTTATCCGACTTAAGCTTATATTTAAAACCCGGTATTACAAAATCAAAATAAAATTTGTTGATTCTGAGATCGTAATACTTAACTGATTGTGGGTGTGGGATTCGGTCATAGGAGTTTAAACAACAGTTTGCCCTTTTTTACCTTTTTTATTTATCGACGTTTCGGGGATCTTTGTACCTTTTATCAAGGCGGTTGAAACAACAGTATCTTTTCGAATTTACATGTTCAATGATTTTTTTAAATTTTAATAGTCAGGAAGGGAAAAAGGGTGTTAACTTAAGGTCTTTAAATCATTTAACTGTATATATTTGTTTACCTATGTCAAAAATAAAATATATCAATTTCTTTCCTAAATACAGCCAATCTAGCATAGAACTAATCACGATTCATTTGCGATATATAGATTTGAAGAAAAAAAAAGTGGAAATAGTTTGTCTTAAGATGTTGCTATGAGAACTTCTTTTGTAGAATACACTATTATAATTGTGATAATGTCTGTATTATTTAACAATAATTCATTTAGATAGAACGTTAAGTTAATAAAGACATAATGTTATTTACTTTATGCTGAATTTTATAGTCTCGACAATATAAGAAATATAATTTCTCCAAATCATAGGACATTTTCAATTAAAAACAATTCTAGAACCCATTCACATGCACACAAGCGCGTACACACAGTCGTATGAAAAAAATATTATTAATTATCTTTCAATTAATTAAGGTTTTTAGTTGAGATAAAAAATCGGAACCCACTCGTGACACTGACTTTTTGATTTCAACTAAAAACCTTAATTAATTTAAAGATATTAATTGGTCAAGCGGACCACGAAAACTAGTGAATTATTAATTATGTATGATACAATTATGAAGCGAATGAGGTTATAACTAAACATATGATGGGTCAACCTGACTAAAATCCGGCATTAGAAAATTTAGATATATAAAATCTCCGAAACACGCATAAATTGGACATATAACAAGCAAACAATTAAATAGTATTTTATTTGAATCAGATTTTATTCTTATGGACACAGGATAAAATAAATTGTAAAAATTCACGAAGCTTATAAAGAAGAGACGAATTAAAATTGTTCAAAATATGAATTGGAGAAGCCTTCAGGAATGAAAAAATGTTGATTCATCCCAAGAAATGTAAGAAAATATTTCAATAAATATTAAACAACAGAAAATCTAGATATAAAATTATTACAGATTTGAGTTGGATAGGGAAAACAGTCGAATGTAAATCCATAGGCTTCTCATTAAATTATGGTAGTTGAAAAGAAATATAAATAGGCGGAATGGACACCAGTTCAGGTTTCTTGCCATATCTGAAGCGCTACAATCCGTTAGAGAAGTTTAAAAAAAACAGACTAAAACTGTATGCGTCCATGGTTTTGAAAGGAGCATCTGATTCGTAGAAGGGTCATCATCTCTCGATTAAGAATGGGCAATGCGAGGTGGACACACGAACACTTACTTCTGGGCCAAAGCTCACGTATGTGTCCCGCATGTAAAGAAAGGCTGCTCGATGTGTCCCACATAATCGAAGAGTGCCATTTCTTGGCTTCATATAGAGAGCGTGTCCGAATGCCGCTCGATATGAGAATTATACTTCAGCAAATCGAATATTTGGTTGCAATTTTTGGAGAAAACAGAGCTGTTTTATTGTATATAATAGTCGCTTGTGACTTGTGAAGTATTTTAAAGAAATTCCAGCAAATTTGGACTAAATATTACTATTTGGAAATCGTGAGATGCGGTCTGGTTTGACGTAGGTTTTAGAAAAAAAATTTCTTTATTGTGCCAACGTTTCGATCTTTATTGAGATCATCTTCAGGGCTCAAAGTGTTAGTTTTCTATGTAGATGTATCATTGGTCTTAACACGATACCCAATAATGACACATTTACACAGAAAACTAACACTTTGAACCCTGAAGATGATCTCAATAAAGATCGAAACGTTGGCACAATAAAGACAATTTTTTTCTAAAACCTACGTCACACCAGACCGCATTTCACAATCTCCAATAATCATTAACTTATGGCCACTAAACACCACACATTTCTAAATATAACAGGAATATATTTATTAAGAATAACATAGACGATAGTAGTAGATAACATAGAACTAAGATCAAGTTGTTCAGTTCAATGTGTGCTCTTAAGTGCTTTGTAAGTCAAGTTTGGGGATTTAGGAGGTGTAGAGAAGTGGAAAACATAAAAACATTCTTTACAAAAAAAGTTATTTGGTTTCCGAAAGAAGTAACCAGATTTTGTGGTTTTCTTGGAATCCGACCTGAAACCAATATTTATTCAGACTCGCAAATCGAATATGAATAGGTTTTTAGTTTTAATATATCTAAAAGTAAAAAAAAAACTTCCAGGAAAGTGGATTGAAAAATATGTGTGTTGAAAAAAATTCAGATGCTTTATGTCTGGTTTTCTCCCTTAATAAATCCGAACAATTGATAAGACATATTGTAAATCTGATAAATATACCTGTAAAGATGTTATCTAAAGGAAATTTCTAAATCCTTACTGATTCTTTTCAGGAGATAAGGGACATGCTGTTGCTAATACTGCTAAGAATTTTGAGCGATAACTGAAGGTAGTCAGAAATTGACAATTTGAAAATTTAGAGATCACCAGCACAGAGAAATATTGGCAAAAATTCAAAACCAAAGTCATTCACATAGAAGATGAAGAAAAATGGACTAAAAAGGCAGCTCTAGGCTGATGAAAAAAAAAAGAATAAAAAACGGATGTAATTTATATTGAATTTAATTAGACGTGCTCTTATCTTTTTCTAAGATATGACAAAAACCACATTAGCAATAGTTCACGAAAAAACAAGAGGTTGTAGTTTTCCAATAAGTTGTGGAAATCTTTTTCTATTGTATGCCTTACTAACGGTAGCATACACAACATTTTATTTGACCCAAAGTTATATTTTTATCTATGATATATTCGAATCTAAAGATTACATATTTTTTGGACTAAACAAAACAAGACTTAAAAAGAATATAATTCAAGGTAAATCCTTGATAAACAAAAATTACACCAAACCTACATAAATATTTTCACATGAATACGAATCGCGTTTCTTAGATGTTCGAGGAAAAATATATCATCGATATTGCTTTTCGCATTTTCCTTTTTTATCCCCCCTGCCAATCAGCATTAGTCAATGAAATGAAATGTTGTCCGAGAGAAGATTAATATTTTTCTATGGTTTTTCCCCCCTGCTTGCAAGAGATTTCGCCTAATGTCAACGTTTGAAAAAATATTCCGACCGGCATGGCACAACATCGACAACCTAATACAATCGTAAAATTCTTTCCTGACAGTTATCGAATCACCCTTTCATTCCTGCGCAATTAAAATGACAGTCAATCAAATATATAACAAATAGTTATATATTCGTATTGTATGGTTTAAATATACATTTTTACAATCAAAATCTAAGTTCATATCAAATTTATGTTCATTATTGGCAGAATTCCTTCCAAAATATTTTTAGCATATATTACACTATTTATAAATTTATACTGCCAATGTGAAGATATGTTGATAACAGTGTATCAAAGTATTAATACTAATATGATATATTATTATTTTAGTCTTTTGGCTTTTTTAAAGGTATAATGTAGATATACTCAGGCATATAGTCATGTCAGTGTACGAGTATCATAAATTTTTGTTTGTCATTCCTAGAGTAAAACATATATTGCTGTTTTATGCTGGATTAGTTTATCCATATTAACAATTTTTTTATTTGACAATCAACACATTTCGTTTAAAAGTATTTTTCATAAATTTTAACACACATCCTTTCTCTCTCTCTCTCTCTCTCTCTCTCTCTCTCTCTCTCTCTTTCTCTCTCTCTCTATCTGTCTATCTGTCTGTCTGTCTGTCTGTCTGTCTGTCTGTCTCTGTCTGTCTCTGTCTGTCTGTCTGTCTGTCTGTCTGTCTGTCTCTCTCTCTCTCTCTCTCTCTCTCTCTTTCTCTCTCTCTCTATCTGTCTATCTGTCTGTCTGTCTGTCTGTCTCTGTCTGTCTGTCTGTCTGTCTCTCTCTCTCTCTCTCTCTCTCTCTCTCTCTCTCTCTCTCTCTCTCTCTACGTAAGGAAAATATCGAAATTTTGAAATAAGCATAAAAACAAATATACGTATTTTGCACTTTCACATATCTGAATCCCTGTAAAAAAATCGAAGTTTTTAAACATATACACTCAAACATCACACACACACACACACACACCCGCGCGCGCACGCACGCACGCACGCACGTACGCACGAACTTACACAGATGCAAAAATATTGATTGTACACATATAAACAAAGGCGGTAGCCGAGTGGTTAGCATGAGAGACTCTCACGCCGCGGTCGTGGGTTCGATTCCCACCGTTGCCCCTGGCCCTTTTTTCCCAATAACCCCCCAAATTTGAACACAGATATACGAATTTGTCACATGGCTAATATGCATAGTTCATAACGCCAAAAAAAAAAAAAAAACACAAAAAAAACACAGGGTAGTCAAGTCCCAAATTTTCCCAAATACGAAAGTTACGGTATGAATGAATGGAGTTATGTCCTCTTCATGAATGAGTCTAGGTTAGTACTACAGTCCCCAGCTGGCTGGGAGGAGAGAGTTGTATACGATTGCGGATTCGAGGAATCAGCCTGTGGCTACAACGTCCGCTATGTGGGTATTGAAAAAACCGACGGACAGAAGAAGAAATTTTCTGCCATTTTTCGGTTGACTTGGAATATCACAACTTGGTAGCAGTTAAGTGTTTGCAAGAGGGGGGATGTTATTCGCTCGCTGAAAAAGGTTACCTCACAAAAGCTTTCTCCCCACTTGTCCACCTAACTTACTGGATGAGCAATATTCTCTCTAACCAATTCTAATTTAATGTTTACAAATTTCGATATAGTAACTTTTTAAAAGTTTATAAACCCAAACTCTTCATAACTGCCAGAGATTTATAAAAATTTCAATTATCTAAACCAAGACGTTTGATAAAAAGTATGATGAAATAATTTCATCGATTTCTAAATAAATATCGATTAACGGTCACTAATCACCACACATATGATGAAATAGTTCAATTATGACCGCTAAACATACTGGGATTTATAATAAAGTTGAAGCTGTTAACGATTCACGAAGTTGTGATTGTGAGAAGTTGTGTTTCTCAAAGCCGGTGTTCCCAATCAGAGCAGAACATCACTTATACATACACGTATACATATTTCATCTTGGGCCCTCTCGCCTCGGGCCGAGATCTATGCACACAGATAGACAGAAACCGCCGGCGCTCCTCATCCCTTTATACATGAAATTCGCCGTCCAACGCCGCCAACATCGCGGGGGGTATAAAACGGGTGGTGGCCTGGGGTGATTCGATTTGCCCATTTCCACTCGAACCCCCAAACCACCCCGTGTGCTCGTCTCATTCTACCGTTCGACCGGGAGGTGAATCAGATTCAGAGGAATGTGATTTGTACCGGGTTAACAGTCGTGATAAGTTAACTTCCAGGGAATTACTTTTCCTCTCCTAAATAGGCTTCCTCTTAGCTTTTGCCCTGGTCTAAACCGTTCATTACCTAATCTAATTTTATTTTATTCATCTTGATTATTCTTTGTCACAAGCAAGCAGATCCTATTCTGAAATGTCTTGAATTTTCATAGGATATCACTTATCAATCGCATCAGTTTCCAAAACGTGTTTCTAGATCGCAATCTTGATTTCGCAGTTTATTTTTTTGATCAATTTGTTGCTTTTTTGTACGCCTAGTTTGGCTTTTTGCCTGCTTTAATCATATTTTGGTACATTTTCAAAGGAAATTAACTCAAAATTTGAGAGAGAGAGAAAGAGAGAGAGAGAGAGAGAGAGAGAGAAATTGAGAAGGTTTGAGGGAGAAAGAGAGACAGTGTGTATGTAGATTTGACGGAGTGTGAAAGTGAGAGGAAGAAAGATAAATACGTGAATGGTTTTTGTGTAACTATTATAAAATATCGGCCGTAATGTTTATTTAATCCGTCGATAAATTGCTTGACACAGTTGTGGCTAGATTAAACACTATCATCTTTGTTCTTGAACGCTTCTCTGGCTCCGCATACACTCGCTCAGTTTACACGATGTTTCTTTTCTTATATATTTGTTCTTTGAGTTGACTTTTTCACCGGTTGTTTCGATCTATGTTCATACATGTACGTAAAATTAAAATAATTATAAAATTATTTATGTGATGTTTAATAAACCAGATTTTAAAATTATATTTTCTATTTTTGTTTACATCAAAATAATCAACATTTCGAGACAGCAAAGAACTATTTAAGAAAGTTTGTGAGCGAATGGTTGGATTAATTAAACGTATTTTAATCATTGGGTCTAGCGTTTTATTTAGATTTTTTTATTCCATAAGAATAACCGGGTCAAAATATTATAAGTAAAGGAATATTAAAGGATAAAAAAATCGCCGATATTTTTTGGTATACGTTGACTTATGTATTACGTTCTATGACACTATTTTGTTTGAAAATCAATAGGCTTTGACCTATCGTACATTTTAGCCCGTTAACTTAACTTTGTACCTTTATGATGACATCATTAAAAAAAAATTGAACTATAACATTAACTGATTTGATTATAACCAGTTTGGCAAATATATGGCCTACATGCAAAATAAATTTGAAAATATAATGAACATTTTGTATACAGTTTTTTTTAATAAAAATAATTTTACAAATTTTTTAAAATGTCTGTAAGTGTTATTTATTTAAATGGGTAAACTAATTATGGGAAATTAAAGTTACTTGCGATAGAGCTTTGGGGAAATGTAAACTTTGCTATAGCTGGATTGAAGTTATTCTTCAAGTTAAAAATTATGAAAATCGAAAGGTTAAAAAATATAAATCCTATTTGTCAGAAACGCCGCAATCCTGTAGGTGAAAATGGAAGCTGGCTTCAAATCAAAAGCCCCTTTCTAGAAGTTATGTTTTTCTTTTATAAAAGATTCCACTTTTCTTTCGTCTTATAATTTTACTACCCCTTTCTCCCAATTTATAACTAATTTAATTTTAAAATATTCATGTTCAAATGTACATACACAGCAATGTTTGCTTAAAGAATTTTTCATAATGACATGTCTAAGTATTGTTTTTTCTTCCATAAACCATTCAATAATTGAGTTAGGTTGGTTAGATCATTAAAACTAACCAGTAGAAATTTATTATTTTTTTACACTGCACAGAAAAATATTTAAATAATTAATAACAATTACATGAAAGTCTTTTGACTCTTAATCAGTAAACAGCATAATAAATAAGATAATCACGAATAACTCATGTGCGGTTATAATAAACGATTTATATTTCTAGAACCGTAGTCACATGTCGTCACTGATAAGAAATAATGATGAAATGATGGATAAATGATTATATTAAGACGACCAAGGCTATACAAACTTCATTATAATACATTCCAGTCAAAAATATCCAGCACCTTGAAATGTTTGTATTTTACAATGACAACTGGTTTTACATAAATCAAAAAAGCTCAGAAGTACAAAAAAACAACATATATTAAAAACTAAATATATTATTTGATTTAAAATAGCAAATTATTTACAAAAATAATTTTTCAGTTTTTCATAATCGAAGTGGAATTTAATTAAGAAATGTTGTTGTCTGGCTTTAATGACTGTTTGCATCCTTTACTCGTAAAACGTATTTTAAGAAATATGTTCGTTTTAAAAAATGTCCCACTAGGTCTATAAAGTCCCTTGGAGCATTTTAAGGGTAGGTCGGGGTTGATCCAATGACTGAACCTTTCTTTTGAGATTGTCCCAAACGTGTTCGATTGGGTTAATGCCTAGTAATTCCAGTAAATGTCTGGACATGTTGCGTTAAGAGACCAAGCACCAGCGTGCTCTCACCCTTTGGATTGACTCGGATTAGGGATTGACACCCAAGGGGCAGTGGTTGGGCTGGGGGCGGGAGCAACCCCACGCCGTACTCCTTATCGCGGAAGCCTTCAGGTTTTCCCTGTGAATAGGACTTTTTTCTATTGCTCTATGCTCCGGGATTGGTGTTTCCTTGCAAATCTGTCTTCTCATCTCTCTCCAGGTGTTATGTGAAGAGAAGGAGGCCTTTCAAGAGCCTTCTTGGTTTATATTTTGACTCTCTCAGCTTTTTTCTAACAGTTGACCCCAAGATTAATGTCCCTCGGATTCCAGCGTGGAAGTTTTTAATGCCACAAGCTGCTCAGTTCAACTTCTGGATTGCCTGTATTTTAATAAAATGGTCGTCTATAGGATTGGTGATTGTGGGTCGCCCTGAATTTGGCGATATAGCACAATGATTTCACTTCTTCAAGAAAAGTTATGTTTCTGACTGATTCATTACGTCTTGGACAAATTTAATGGTGTAAAGAAAACAGAGAGAAATCGCTGCCAGGGGTTAACCAAAGTTAAAAACAGATTGAAAGGTACGTGGAAATGATGCAAAAAATCATTGATTCGTTTATTGGTAAACCTATAATATTGGTTAATAATATGATTAAACCACAATGTCTCTGTGACAAAATAATAATATTACTATAAATACAATATATGTAAGCAAAGCTTGGATTAATAACTAGAATTCAAGGCGACTCGCTTATGCTAAACCGTCACAACTTTTCAGTGTTTCATGTTTAGTCTATCTTTCTTAAATCTTTTTAATTAGTCAAAAGATGATCATAACATTCCTAAAAACCATATTTAAAAGATTCTTAACTTAATTGTAACAATAATACATTTTTAAACGTGATAGAACAAATGTTTCTCATGCGTAGTTATAAAATTAATAAATTTTCGAAAGTGGTCATTAAGATTTAAGAAAAGGTCGCACTATTACTTTAAGGACTTTAAGGATTAATTA
Source organism: Cimex lectularius (assembly GCF_000648675.2). Classification (NCBI taxonomy): domain Eukaryota; kingdom Metazoa; phylum Arthropoda; class Insecta; order Hemiptera; family Cimicidae; genus Cimex; species Cimex lectularius. The sequence continues at coordinate 392,546 of NW_019392632.1, read as the reverse complement.
ATGAACCTATTTGCTTTATAATTAATTGATTTAAATCTTACGACGTTAGTTATTCTCAAGCATTTGTTGAAGTGTACACACTTAGCGCAGATTAATTGTTTGCTATTGTACTTAAGTTGATTTAAGTTCTTGTGAGATTTCCTCTAGTTTTCTTACAATTGTTATCACTAAAAGCTTGTACATGACAAAATTTTCAGAAAAACTAAAAGCTTTCCTAAGTCAGAGAGAGACAAAAAACCGTTAAATTAAAGAATGTATTCTTTGATAATAAATTCCGATAATTATCTAGCCAGTGTTTGGTTAGTAAAATTAAATGTAAGTTTTTCTTTCCTTAGTAGTGATAATTTAAGAGACGTTAACTAATAATTTCTTACTTGGCGAACTTTGCTTAGGGCGCTGAGGGGGTGGACAATGAGAAGGAGGCATAAGAGCAAACTCGAGTAAAGTCCCTTAAGTTCTCACATCATAGAGCGCCCAATTAAATGGGTCAAACCACCCTTTTCTCTTAAAATTGACATTTTCTAGATTAATATTTTAATACGAATCGGTGTTCCGGTTGAATTCGTATAACAGCAAAACAAGACTATTGGTTATTTTTTCAATATTATTATTTAAGCTTATAGCAGCTAAATTATTTTTTAGTTCCAAGAAAGTTGAGTTTTAGTTGTAGGGTTTTGTATGGCAGGTCATGTTGTCGAAGGTATAATGGTTTGTTATAATTTGATAAGTTAAAATAATGATATGCGTAAAGGAAGAAAAGCAATTCGTAAAATATCAAGCGAAGCTAAATCCGGGATTTTTTTGCATGGCAGAAAGCTTTAATATAAATCTATAAATTGTGAGATTTCCTCCTGTAGTCTGCGAGGTGATAAACCTTTACTTTGATCCATAGGCAGACAAAGATGGTCGAAAAGGATAAAATTACAAAGTTACAAGTACTTCTAAACCTAAGTCATTTTACGCAATGTAAAAGAAAATTCAAGTGCATTAACTATAAATATAAGTGTGAAGAAAATCGAAAGGCAGAAATAACCTCTTTCATAGAATTGTACCCCATGCTAAATTATAATCTTAGTTATTTACACGTCTGACCTTTTATTGAAGTTAAACGAATAACGAAAGCGAAGAATGGACAATTACATTTATATTTTAGTCTTATTAGTCACACATAACCATGCTACCCTGATCAACCGTCAGGGGGTCAATTTCTTCATTTCTTTGTCCCAAAAACACCACGGGTGTTCTCTGCTCTTTTTCACTCTCTTGATTTTATCCTCTGATCGTTCTTTTTGACTAATTTATAAAGATTATTATTGATTGACAAGCCGGATTCAGTGACTAGAGGTAGACCAGATGGTCGGAGACTGGTTCGCCACCCAAGAAATCTCACAAGTCGGTGAACACAAGTTGAATTGATCCACAGTTAATCATTGTCTACTCTCATTGGTTTACGTCGCGAGTTCCTCACCAAAGATGACGTGAAGACAAAACGCGTTTCAATGAACCGTAAAAATGGGGCGTCGGTGGCCGCAACGGTTTAGCACACGGCGCTCATCGCTGCAAGTTAAAGGTGCCGGGTTCGAGTCCAACGGCCCTGCATTCGAATCCGACAATTCGAATGCTTACAAATGGGCTTTTTTCCAAAAAAAGGCCACCCTCCCCCCTCAAAAAAAACAAAAACAAAAAAAAAAAAAAACGTAAACCTGCGAGAGTAGACCAAACTACTGCTAGTAGTAAAGTGCTCATGTGCGAATCAGTTTAATGGTTAAATTTTATTTATTTATTTATTTTTATATAATATATAATTAGGAATCACATCCTTTACTGATAGAGTGAATTCTATTATTACAGGCAAATATAGAGGTTTAAAGATATGTAACTAAAAAGGATTAAGAAAAATGAATTATCATAAAATTAGTTAATAATAATACGTCGGACGCTTGGGACCGGCACTCATTACTGCAACGCAAAGAACCCTCGTACAATACAAGAACAAATAACGATAATAATATATTATAAAAGAAAAAAAATCTCGGTTGAAAGGCGAAGAGAATAAAAAATAAAATAATCTTCGGTACTGTTGATTTTAAAAAAAATTACAAAAAAAGGAAACAATGTTACTCTCTGTCTTACATGTAAATTAAGTTATTCTTCTCCAATAAATTTTTACAGTTTTAGTGCTGAAATCAAAAACGTATACATTATTAGCTTTTTATTATGTTTTAGGGCATAATAAGTCAAAGAGGCTTCATTTACGAGGTAGAAAAAAATGTTTCCAATATGAAGTGTCATATACAGGTCAATTACGTAAAAGGAAATACTGCAATGATTCTAACGTTTTCGATTACAAATTGAGCAAGGAGTATAAAGATCGATGATTTATTTTTTATTCTTGATATAAAGGGCTATTCTATTTACAATGCATACTCTTGACTTGATCAACTTCACTTTAATGCTCGTTCGTAAATACATATAGATTGCTAATAATTCTAAAATAGCGATTATAATTTGAATTGACGCTGATTGGGTATCCAGAGATTAAGATGAAGAGTTTCTTTCTCACTAAAGATTTATAAGCTGTAGTTTGTCGACAATTATGTAAAAATCGAATTTCTTCGCCAATAGAAGAGAAAAGCAGTTAAAAAGAAACTGCCTATTGTAAGATACCGTTCTATTCATTTCTTCAATCATATTGTGAAGGCAGATTTTCTCCAAACGACAGTCTAGGTACTTTTAGCCAAACATTAGTTAGTAATTTTTTCAAGGCACAAAATTCAAAATGATAGCATGGTAGTTTAATGTTTGTTAAATATTAATTCGAGCTTTAACTGTTTAAATAAGTTGTTCAAAGATAAACATCTGTTCTCTAGAAATTGGACTGTGTCTGTCGGTCTTTATCAGGAGAGGAAAGGGAGCGAAGCACCTAAAAACCGTTTAGAGAAGAGGTCTAACAAGGTTTACGACGACGCAAAAATGATCCCAAAAGGTACAAACACGACCGTGAGAGGCGAGGAGGGGAAAAAGTGGGTTTTACGTTTTTCCTTTAATGATATGTTAAACGGATCGTTTAAAAGAAAGGTATCGAGACACGCCCTTATCAGCTGTACCCCACAGAACGGAATATTGTAAACAGAGAGGGTAGAACGAGAGGGAGACGGTCGGGCCACGCCTTTGTAGCACTGGGTGGGGAGATCCGTGGGTTGAAAACAGCGTCAGAGAGGGGTGGAATTCGATATATAGGGGCTGCAGAGGTCCGTTGGAGGGCAGTAGCACAGATGGGGCCGAGACACTCGTTGGAAACACACCACCAGTCATTTTACCATCAGACGGTAATTATCCATTCAGTCTCACACCCCTAAACCTCACCCTTTCACTCATAGTGAGGTCTGTGTGTAGAGAAGCATGACGCATCTATTCCTCCCTGCCAGATAAAAAGCTCATGCCGACAAAAATAAATATAAACCCGAAAATAAATCAGAAAAGAAAAGAAGAAGGATGAACCGAAAATAAATAAACCCGTTTTGAATACCGTCACCACCTCATGTTCGAACTTGCGTCCGCCCATTGCACGATAAAGGGGGACGAATGCACCCTTTATCACTATAACCGTAGAAATAAATCAGAATGGATAATTTTCGTATCTAAAAGAAAATATAATTAAATAAATGATTTAAACTTATAGCATGCAGACCCTTTGCAACATTGATAGCATGATCCGCCCAATTGGAAGCTTGTCGATCGTAGTTGGGGTCCATTCCGTTCTTGGCGCTACTATCCATATTGTTGGTGACCTAGGAACTCTCACTCTTTCAGTTTCCTAGCTTCCCGCGCCCGACGTCGGCCCAATTTCTTTTCAGCCGAGTTATTTGGACTTGAAAACACGTCCATTTCGAACTTGAACGCCCATTTTACGATTCACTCGGCCGATTGATTGCGAACCATCGATGGCCAAAGGTAATTCAACAACCTTACTTAGGAACTTGAAAACACAATATTTCGGTCAGATTCAACAAATTTATCGTTAACAAAAGACATTAGTATTGATTATGTTTGAATTTTTGAAACTGTTAAACGCAATTTTTTAATAGTTTTAATGGATTCTTCTTACTATTAAACCGCATAAATCTTGAACACAGTCCATATCGATACTGTTTATAAAACGTGAAGTAATCGAGCAATCATGAACATTCTGTACAATAATGAACTGGGAGTGAACTCATTAAACATTAATCAGCAACGTTTTTATTATGCCATTCGTAACGCTTAAATTTTAAGTATAAGTAATCCAATAATTTTTTAAAATATTGTTATAAAGTTAATTTATGTTGTGAATTTAAAGTTAAAAAATACATGATTACGGTACAAAAAGTGCCGAAACATCGTCAAAGTTATAGGTTTTATTATTATAATTTACCACTAAAACTTCAAAAATAGACATAATAAATAACACAATAAAAATTATCCACAATGGAAATACCAAGGGCAATAATAATAATAATTTAAAAAAAAATCAATGAGGCATATGAAAAATATACAAAAAAATTTGTTGTTGTTTAATCTATTCATACAATATTTATTGTTGTTAAAGAATTATAACATTTCTCGTCTTTTCACCGTTATTTGTTTATTTCAAACAATTTCACGTTTTACTCCTTGAAAAACACTCAATGAAAGGCCCATTAAGAATAAATTCAACAGTTCGATGTGTATTCTGTATGAATAAGTTGTTTGTAATTGGTTTTACCTTTTGACCGAGTTGAGAGACGGGATGTTTTTCTTTCTCGTTAAGTCAAATACAAACATAATTTTGTTGGCCGATGTATCTAGGTCAATAAAAACATTCTAGGTCAATAAATCCATCTGGAGAAATTCATTTTCAGAAATGGTTTAAAATATAAATTAATTTTTAATATTTTTATATCTTTTGACGAAGAACGTTTAGTCGTGTTGAATTCTTTGCTGATACAGTTATAATGTTTTTATCGTGAAAAGAAAAGATTTAATTATATTTATTAACTATCAGTTGAATGGTATTCGGTGATTAAATTATATTTATTTTTTTCTTTCAATTCAACTTTTCGATTCCTGTTTAAGAATGTAATTTTATCAAGTTTTAAATACCCAATCCTTAACCAATTATAGTTATAGAATGTCTATAGTGTTTGTCAAGTCCTAGTTTAATTTAAATGTAGAATTATTTAGTTTTTAAATAATTTGTAGTTTTACTAATAAAAACCCAATGATTAATTATAGTTGGCTGATTTGAAGCATTTAATAGAGCCTGTAAATGAGTAAATTGTGCGTTGTTGGTTTACTCACTTATCTAATTCCTAGTGTACCTGGACCTATTTATCATTTTAAAAGCCAGGTGGTCCGTTTAGAGCTGTTAGATTTTTCTTTCTTGGTAAGAAAAAGTCTCAGTCTGCTATTCCCAATGAAACAATGCAAATTAATTGTTTGAAATAAAGTAACGAAGGTTTAAATATGAGAGGAAGTTTATGAGAGAGCGAATTCATGTCATCGACCTCGAAAATTCAGAAGTTCTCATGGATAACTGTAGTCGTTGAGAAATAGGTTGTTCCTGAGTGATAATGTTAATGCTTCAGCCTCTGATATATTTCATGAAGATGATATAAATTTAATAAATCTAATATTAATTGATAAGGACAATGAAAATTACCAAGGCTTAGATGATAAATTAACCAAAAGGCGAGACATATAAGATTTATAAAACCTGTAATTCGGGTTTTTTATATTATTTTATTATAAGGGGTAAAGTAAGGATTTCAACCTTTCCTCCACTGCGACTTATTGAGAAAACCCCAAAATTGTGACCATAACGTGGACCATCTTCGCCCACTCCACTTACTGAAAGAGTCGTCACTGCTTTATCCCTTTTAGGTGGTCGTCAAGAGGACAGTGGCCAGTCTAGAGGTCGGTAAATTTCCTCAAATCTTGGCTAGAGAGAGGAGTTCCTTTGCCTTCCTTTTTGAAAGATTCATAAATCTCTTGGCTTTCCTCAAACCTGGTGCATCTTTCCAGAGCTGTACTTTTTCTTTCTCAAGCCATTTTTCAAGCTCCAAATTTAGCACATTCTCCGATTCGTCTAGTTGTCACATGGGTGTATGTTTCTAAAATTACAAAATTTACGTCATAAATATTTCATATATGGTTATGGCATAAATAACCAAATAGGTGATTTTTAATAGGCGTTTCACAAAAAAATTATACGAGACAGAAAGGAAGATAATTTGAATAAGAGGATCATACTCTTAAATGATTCAGAGTCCAACTTCCTTTCGTCTTTTGTTACAAGGGCACATCCTGCTCATTGAACCTTCTACACCTGTCTAGTCACGTGCAATGAATAGCTCCTCGTTATTAAAAGGGGGAAACGTCGGTCTGCAGGGCTGCGCAACTGCAGATGAAAATTGATAAAACAATAAAAAAGTTTGACAATTTTCTGGAATATGGATGACGATATGTGTCCGAGGTGCTTGAGAAGTTTGCTTACTTCTTGTTTTTTGTAGAACCGTCGATCATATTAACAAAAAAAATTATATATTGTTTAGCATGTGATTTATCTCGTAATGATGATATAAAGTTGATAAAACGAACAAACTCCGATAAGAAACAAATAGCGGAAATAATTGCATCCTAAAACTTATTAAGAATAAATTATAACAACTAGGAAGCTTTAGATAATAAAAAACGAAATTTGTAATTATTGTTTGGTCCTTATTTCAAAAACGTATAGAATTATTCAGATAAACGTTAAAAAAACAAAAAACAAAAAAAAAAACGAAGAAGGGATTTCTTCATAAAACCTACAACATTCTTCGAACAAGGTGTTTTAAAAATTATAATGCATGTTAAAAATGATTAGTGATGAGATCAATTACAAAGAAAACCTCAGGTTATATTTTTTTATGAGACCAGTACATACACTGAGAGGTATAAATGTGTCCACCATAATATATTTAATTATTTCTTAGACATTCCTCCATTTACAACAATATTTGATCCGTTCTAAAGAATTAGAAGGTAATAAAATACAGATAAAATCTCCCACTTGTGTTTACAATTAAATTTTATAAATAAATCTTTGACTTAATGTCGTCTTAGCTGGTTTTTCTGTAAAGCTTCTTTCTAACGTTTCGATGATTTTTTTAAGCTGTACCAGTTTTAAGTTTCAAATTTGTTTGAGTGATAGTTTTACGTGATACAGCTTCAGCTAAAATCCCAGCATTGTTGGAAGAAGGAAGAAGTTAAGCGTATGTGCCCAGGGTGGTTAACATTCCCAGTACGAAGGGTCTTCCATCGCTGTCAAGTTACTGGAGATTACTGAAGAAGGCATGGATCAGGCCATCTTGTCACTTCTCAGACCGATGATGGTTTTATTGCTTGGAACTCTGTAATCGGCGTTCCATCGCTTTTGAGATAAAGAAACGACTTCAACAAGTCAGTTTACCCACTGAGAAGTCTTGCCGCTGGTCCAAAACTTTTGACAAGGCGCAGAACAGCTCGGTTAAGTTTCGCAAGAAATCATATCAATTGGTTTGAGAAGATTGGACTAAAATCTTGTTTTAGGATGAGTCAAGATTGTGTTTGAGGTTTTCTGACGGCGTTTGGAGAAGAACAGGAGAGCGGTATATCCCCGGAACATTTTCTCTCAGGAGAAGCTTTGCAGGTGGTGGTGTTATGGTTTGAGCAGGCATTTCTATGGAAGGTCGCACAAACTTGATCTTAATCTTGGGTTTCTAACAGCCGTGTGATACACACAGATCGTTGGTGACTACTTGGAACAGGCTTCAATTCAATGTTTAGAGTGGCCAGGAGTCCCGGCTTAAACCCTATCGAACCCTTTGGCACGAGTTGTGCCAGTGAATTTGTAAGAATGAAGAGTGGTGATGTTGGAGGACTACGGAATTATTTCACTGCACTATACATTCCAAACCTCATGAAATCGATGCCGCGTCGAATGCAAGCCGTGATCAACGCAAGAGGAGAAAATACTCCGTACTGAATAGAATATTTTCTTCGTTATTTCCATATCAACATTTCTGATAACATTTTTCATTTAGTTTAATTTTTTATTTAGCTATCTTATATTTTTCTTCGAAAATATCCAGTAAATAACAAAAAATAAAAATTATAACGATTGCAACTATTTAATAAAAAAACGAGGGTGGCCATTTTTTTGCCGCTCAGTGTTTTCGATCTGGTGCTATATGTTTTCAAATTTTGAATTTATTGTATTTGACACCATAGGTTTCAAAATTATGAATATATGTTATTGTTTGTTAATCTGTTGAAATTTTATTATATTTCATAATTTAATAAATTGTACGAAAGCTGGATGCAGGAAATAAGTATTTTCATTCTTCTTTGAAGTATAAAATAGTATGTAATGTATAGCTTTTTAACGTCACATTAATTTTTTAAATTTCAAATGAACTTGACTTCAAATTTACCCTTTTAATTTCAAATTAATCTTTTGTAACTTCAAATTTACCCATTTTAAATTTTAATTGAACTTCAAATTAACCTTTTTTTAACTTCAAATTAACCTTTTTGAATTTCAATTTAACCTTTTTGAACTTCAAATTAACCTTTTTAATTCCAATTTAAACTTTATTAGGANTAAAAATATATATATATATATATATATATATATACATATTTAGACATATTTTAAACGTATATACATATGTTAAATATGTTGTTGTACAATAAAAACTAAAATGCTAGTAATTACTAGCTAGTATTAATTATATCTAAAGTCTATGTTAAATTAAAAGTATTTGTATGCAACTGACATGCTTTTCATTGGAAGATCAGTTTGAATACACATTTGAAAGGATGTGAAATGGATCATAACAGGGTCGATTGAAATGACCACATCCGAGTTCTTAAGAGATCGATACGCTTGTTGAAAAATATTTTCGTGATGTGTGCAATAGGATAAGGCCCTGGATAAATAAACTAAGAGGGATGTAGTTGTTGCGGGGGCAGGAAAGAGGAGGCGTTGGCGGGATGTGGATATATCGACCGCGGGCCAGCCACTCTGTCTGCTGCACCAGTCCTTTTAAACGCCCTTTCACCTATATAAGAACGGTCAGTGGAACTTTTCTAATTTACGTTTTTTTTAAATCTTCGGATCGGATCTTTAAGAGTTTAAATTCAAAATGAAGCAGAGAGCTCGGTTATATCTCTAGGGGCGGAATAGTTCCGGATTAATTCGTTACTTTACACACAGCACGATTGATTTGACTTCAAAGTTGCTATGTTAAGAAAAACACTTCATTACGTTCTAAGGTGTGTCGTTCTTCTTCCTTTAGAATTTGAAACGCCAGCATAGCCCACAAGTTGTCTAGTTTTATGAAAAACATTGAGCTTTACGTTGATGTCTTGACAATCGACAAACTGACTGTTTGTCCGCCGATACTCGTCTTCTAGCAGCAATATTTCTTCAAATTATAAGGTACATGAACTATGAACTAATGAGTTAAATACTTTTTTCTATTGGTAACATCAATGTAATATTTTAATGATTCAAAACAATACAAATACAAACTAAACATTTCTTTAAGAATCAACAGCAATGGAGAAAGTACAAAATAAAACTTAAATAATCTTTATGCAAGGAATTGGTTGAGATGAAAATCCAGTGTCAGAGCGGGATTCGAACCCACGACCCCGTCCCGTTCGGACACTGGTTTTTTGTCTCAACCAATACTTTTCATAATGATTAATTAATTGAAAGAAGTTATTTGGTCGATCGGATCACGAAATCTAATGGATGAACGTTAAATTTTAAGACTATTTCTTGAATATTGAAATACAAATTTGATCAACAGATTAAATTTAAGCAGAACCTTTTTCTACTTGTTATCACTCTAGATACTCAATGTTACCACAGGTCCAATAATAGAAAATTGTGTACAATTACATTTTTAAATTCGTGTTTCTTTTTCAGGTGAGTTTCGCCAGGGTTGGATAAACGTCAATTTGAAGTGAGTAATTATCAATTATAATACATTTTCTGGTGCAGTTCCAAGGGCAAAAAACTGCGCTAATAAAGCATGTGGCAGATGAACGGTTCAATTCCACAAATCACGTTTATGGCCGGTGTGGAATTGTTTCAATAGAGATATATTAAGTAAATCTATACTTCGATTAAGTTTTCTTAATAGGTCGAACAAAACATCATTAGGGTTAGAAAACTATGGAGGATTTTGTCTTTAAAAGGGCAACTTCCTCTGATAGCCGGTGAAAGAGTTACCTGGATTTAAAATTCTAAGAATAATGCCTGAATACAAACCTCATTATAAAGGCAAACTTCAGCCCGAACGAGAAGAAGCACCCGAGAGCAAACAGTTTGCCTTCAGAATTCTTTTTATTTGCCGAAATTCAAAATTTACTTTCTTGAATTCTAACACGATTAAGATATTATTAAAGTGAACATATTTTAATCTATTTCGTCCAGTTACTGTTAGTTCAAAAACATCAAAAAGTTTAAGATGTATTTAGAAATGTATGTAAGTACTACTAAACATGGAAGAAAATATCGGATGAACTTTTTGTTGTCTGATCAAATGAACTCAACGGTTTCAATGAAAATACTAATAACTTCCGAAATAATTAATCAATATGATTAAATTTTATGCGCACGTATGTCTAACATGATTTTTTAGGTAGACCGTTTTGTTAACTAGACTTGAAGAAATGGTAACAATTTGAAAAGCTTGGGTATTCATAATTTAGTTAGAGAATGGCTTATTCTCAGATTCTTAGGTATTGGTCGACGGGTCAATTTCTTGTTTGATTTATGAAATAATGAAATATCAAGTCTCCACATGCACAAGTATCTAAATATGTGCAGAATCGGACCTGTGACTACTTCACTGGTGTTCTGGTGACCCGGGGTAGACCTAGGTCTGACGATGACGGTTGTTAAATTGTTCAAGGAGAGTTGTAATAGGTCAAAATACGCTTTTGAAGGAACGAAAAACAAGAACAAACCAAAAACAACAAAGAACAAACCAATCTTTGTGATGCTATAATTTTTTATAGAATAATGAGAGAAAAAAATAATAACTTCACAAAAAATTCATTGAATTGTGATGATTAACATTAAAAATTGATTCCAATCTTTCAGGGAACAGTTGATAGATATAATATAAGAATAAAAACGACTTACAGTTTGATGTCGTAAGGGAGAATCCCGAAACCCTTCGAGCCTTTTAATTTAAAACTCAAAATAAAATTTACACTAATGGTTTGCTAACTGAATCAAACACCTTCCAAAACCTTTTCTCTCAAATTTTATATATTTTCTAACCTTTACAGTCAATCTAACTTAAGCAACAGGATACACTTTTCGGGCCGAGCAAAATGGCGACTGATTGTCTTTTTGTTAATCCTCTTTTGAAATTTTCCAGCTGACCCATTCCCGACCAATCAGATTTGTCGGGTTTTTTCCTAATTTGAAAATTTGAAAATTTTATTTTTTGAAATTTGAAATTAATTTGAAAATTTTCAAAAAAGCCAACACATTGTACTACTTCATATAAGCCAATAAGTCTACTACCTACTTTGGGGAAAATTTTAGAAAAACTCCTACTGAAAAGAATTCTTCCGATTCTAAATTTTCAAAACATAATCCCAGACCATCAATTTGGTTTTCGCAACCGCTACTCAACTGTCCAGCAGTCTATTCATTATTTCATCCTCCCTTGAGATAGGACAGTACTGTTCCGGAGCCTTTCTTGACGTAAGTCAAGCTTTTGATCGAGTTTGGCACCCGGGCCTGCTGTTCATGCTCAAGGGCATCCTTCCATCCACCTCGAACTGCACAGTTACCTCACTGACCGATTCTTCCAAGTCATCAAAGGCCATTCCCTCTCTTCATATTTTCCTATCCATGCTGGTGGGCCTCAGGGTAGCATTCTGGCCCCTACACTGTACCAGGTTTTCACAGCTGACATGCCATCTCATCCCGAAACCAACACATTCACATTTGCAGACGATACGGCAATTCTCTCTAGCAACTCCGACCTTGTCATTTCCACTCAAAACCTCCAACAACACCTCATACTACTAGAGTCTTGGTGTAAAAAGAAAAGGATAAAATTTAACACAGACAAATCCATCCACATTACTTTCACTCTTCGTAAAAAGATCCCCCCCCCCGTTTTCTTAAACAATATTCCCCTCCCAACTGAGGACAAGGTGCGAAACCTCGGTTGTACATCGACAAACGCCTGACGTGGAATCTTCACACAAGACTGAAACGTTAGGAGGTTATGACACGATTTAGAGTTATTGCACGACTTCTTGACAAACGCTCTAATTTACCTCTCAAAAATAAAAGGCTGCTTTACAACACCATAGTTAAGCCGATTTGGACTTACGGATTGGAAGTGTGGGGTTCAGCCAAACATTCCAATATCCACCGCATTCACACTGCCCAGTCTATAATACTACGAAAAATACTGGATGCTCCATTTTATATATCGAACCAAACTACACATACAGATTTACATATTCCTTTCGTACAAGATGAAATACGTTTCAGTTACCGTAAATTTCATAAAAACCTCCCAACTAACGTAAACCAACACATCAGAAACCTCGCATCTCGACGAATCCCCTCAAACCCTCCTCGCCGACTGAAGAGACAATGGCCGCGAGATCTCCTAGGAAGTGATGGTGATGACAGTGAAAGTGATAATGATACACGTATCAATTGAACAAACAATATTATTGTAACATTGGAGTAATACCAATGGGTGTTTTCACTCTTGGTTTTAATTTTGTTTTGTTTTAATTACCTTGCTCACTGTTACTTATTACCTACTTTAAGGTAGTTGTAATGTACTACAAATTATAAAAAAAAAAATTATTTGGAGTGGGACACCATCATAGCACCTTCCTTTTTGAAGAAAGGTTTGCCGTTAACCAATTAAGATAACGACAATCCAATTGCGAGTCTATGGACTCGCCTAACCATTGCTAAGAACTTAACTTTAAAATTGTATTTAAAATTGGTTTTAGTTTACTAATTTCTCCACGTTTCTCCAGCTTTAATATTCTCCTATGATAGAACACAATATTTTTTTAAAATTAATTCCCTATGTAACGTGTACTGTCCTAAATTTATTAATCTTTGGAGACTTCTTTAATACGTAAAACAGATATAACTGTTCTTTTTATTCAATAATATTTTTCTATAGTACAAACAATTTGAAGCACTTGTAGAAGTCAAAAATCCTCAACAAAGGAGCCGACAGAAAACAAGAAAATCGAGCATCAAAGCCAGAACGCTAGTGGATTTTGTTTTACGACGGTTCGCAACGGCAGAGATTATATCAATCCTCGGGGTGCCGGTGTTTTTGAATAAAGGTTCATTTGTAATTATGTCGAGTTCGAATGCAGGGCCGCTGGATTCAAACCCGGGACCTTTACCTTACAGTGATGGGCGCCGTGTCAACGCATAAATCTTTGCGGCCACCGACGCCCCAGACAGAATGTATTATATGTTAGGGAAAGCTTAAGATATCCAACTAGTGCAGGAGATTTTAACAAAATAGTATGAGTAAATAATTAAATAATAATTCAATTGGTTTTAATTTTTGTAATAGTTCTAAAAAATTAAAAACGAATTCAAATAAAAAATCTTTTCAATAGAAAAGAAGTAAAAAGATTTTAAAAATAATGAAACTAATACTTCAAGTTCTCGTTTTGACTGAAGTTCAATAATAATAATTTAAAAACCAAAAGTACTTTCAGTGCACGGATTTTTTAAAAAGGATAACTGGAGAAAAGCCCGTAGAATCTTTTATGTAATTACAGTTTTCTACACTATATCTACTACATTTGCCCTTAAATTTTGATTTTCTCTCTTTTTTGTCTATCTTCCCCCATTTGGAGTAGTAAGGATTTTACCCTTTGGCACATAAACTTTCCTACGTTTCGTCTAAGCTCTAATAATAATTTTCCTCGAACTTTTTTTTAACGAAGTATATAATTCTTCTCAGGTGTATGGTATTGGAGGTCTACAGGCTTTTCGTTATTTTTATACAGGAGAATAGCCTTAACTAGCTTCGTAAATTCATTGTTAAGCAGTTTTAACGAAGGCCGACATTCAAGAAGAATATTAATAAATTATTTTTGTTAAATAATTCATTTCTGTAGTTTGAAGTACGAATTTTGGTTATCTTGCTTTATCAATGAAAAAATAATTTCACAAATTGTATGAATCTTTGTTGACTAGTTATACATAAATTGTTTCATTGTATGGTGTTGGAGGCTTCAATATTATTTTCCAAACCAATTTAAAAAAAATATAATTCTCTTTCTACGCGAGGATATTTAAATATCATTCTACAAACTTTTTGTTCACTCTTTAAACTTATTTGATTGAACATAGAAGAGCCGCTGTTTCTATCTTTTAAAAATAATTTCTGACTTTAAATCTTTTTAAGTTTAACGCTTACTAGAGATTTTTATTAGAAATTACTTAATTTGTTTAAAATAATTTGGTCCTTTGAATGCTTGATTTAAGATCGAACTTACATTTGGACCACTAAGCCCGCATAAAACTTATCCAAGATGGTCGGTTTTAGTTGTCTGAGAAACCATAATATAAACTGTCCACAAATGAATAGGGATATTGCATGTTTTATTGTATTTACTTTCCCTAGCATTTTTATTTTATTTTTATTATAAATTGCATTAAAATTTATTATTATTATGTGTGGTGTTTAGTGACCGTTAATTGATGATTATTTGGAGGTCGTGAAATGCGGTCTGGTGTGACTTAGGTTTTAGAAAATCGTTTTCTTTATCCAGCCAAAGTTTCGATCTTTATTGAGATCATCTTCACAGCTCAAAGTGTTTGTTTTGCGTGTAGATGTGTCATTCTTGTGTGTCGTGTTAAGAGTGCAATTTTTTAAACAATTAATACCGTGTGTTCTGCCAGCTAAAACTCTGTGCTCTTGTTCTAGCATAGAGGACTGGTGACAATCGGGGAAGGGGTAGATAGGCAGGTTTTCTAAACAATGATTAACAACTCGACTCTATTAGCTCTGGCGTTGTCATCCAGAAATAAATAATAAAATAAATCCCTGGTTTGAGGGATGTATTCCTCGATAATTTCTTGGATATGATGGAATGCGGTGAAGTTGCCTACAACAATATGGAGTTGTTTTTTCCTCAAGTGTAAATCCCAGCTCAGACAGACACAGTTCTCCAAACTCCACTGAAAGGAGCACCAACTGGAGCATTGTACGCATCCCGTATTCTCGGTAGACTCTTCATCTATCGCTATACAGACAGAAACGAAACTCATCAGTAAAGGTAATAGCATTCCAATTAGTGTTCTCTTCTAGGCGTTCGCTGCGCCATATTCTCCCGAGATGCGGGCTGTTGGTGCAGGTCGTCTCAAAGGAGCATATGATGAGAGGCCAACGTCCCAACGATTCGTAATCGTTTGTGTTGAAAAAGGCGTTGCCAAAACATTTTGTACATCACCTAGGATCTGGCAGGCATTAAGGAAAGGGTTCACTATGAAAATATTTCTGTGATTCTTTCTGATTAAAACGGAGAAAAGGTGAGAAAAGGGGTTTGTTTACAAAATGAGTAATCTTCATGTTCACTATTCTTAAGTAAATCCGTTAATAAAAATGAGGATTAACATTTGTTTGTTTTTCTATTTTGTTTTATCCAACTATATCGGTTAAATGTGTGGTGATTAGTGACCGTTACTGGATGATTATTCGGAAATCGTGAGATGCGGTCTGGTGTGACGTAGGTTTTGGAAAAACATTTTCTTTATCGTGCAACGTTTCGATCTTTATGGAGATCATCTTCAGGGCTCAAAGTGTTTGTTTTCTCTTTCGATAGTACTCTCAAACTCTCAACACGACGTACAAGAATGGCACAATTTCGCAGAAAACAAACATTTTGAGCCCTGAAGATGATCTCAATAAAGATCGAAACGTTGGCACGATAAAGAAAATGTTTTTCCACAACCTACGTCACACCAGACCGCATCTCACGATTTCCGAATAATTATATCGGTTAATTTAATTAAAATTAATAGAAAAAGAATAAATTGCCAATTGAGCAGCTTAAAATATTTTACTTCTGAGGAAAAAATCTTTCCACGGCGAGTGTTAATTGATGGAACCGATTTCAACTAATAGTGCCCACAAGTGATCCGAGATAATCGACTTCCTATGTTGAAACTAGACCTTGAATTTTCTATAATAAACCCTTTATTCAAAGTGAAACCTACTGCCCGACGGGCGTAGCCTTTGTTTCTACAGAAAGTTTACAGGCTACATGTGTTTTTTATTATCTGCGAAAGTGATTGCTGTTAGCGTTCTGGCTCTCAATTAAGACCGAAGACAAGCAGTAGAAGGCTCGAGTCACGCTAGCCACCTCTCTAAATGTTAATGTTACTGGCCATCGAGACTGGCTAATTCGATGTCAGATCACTGATAGAAAACAATCAAGTGACTCGAAACGTTTAAGTTTACTTATTGGATTTGATTAAAACATAGTTTTAAAAAAGATCATTGCACTTAAAAGTGTGGGTCTGTTGCATTATAAAAGTTATTTTTGGACAAGTAAGGAATGGATTATAGACACGCTTAAAGCAAAAATAACCCCAATGGCGCCTAAAATTAAAACAGTGGAAAGGAACGTTAATTTCAATTACTACACGTAATGAGAAATAATGTGAGACCATTTGTCCTAGGAGAGAAAGAAACACGTTTTTAAAAATGATTTCCAAGCCTAAAAAATCCCTTAAAAATAGGTAAAGTGAGATATGTTGGTTTTTATTACGGCACATATCAAATGTAATGACTAAACTACACAGACGGTATATAAACATTCTGGTCAAAATATCTTTATCCACAGGTAAATTTTCAATGGTTGATTTATACGTATTTCTCGTGCGTAGTGTGAATGAGCATATCAATTTTTTCTTTGGAAATAGCACACGCGTCTGACAGTTCAAAACAGACCAGGAAGATCGGAAATAACCAATGTTTATCTGTTCTATAATTGTATAAGATAAAGTTCTTAATGACTCGCTATAACCCTTTTGCTCCGGCCTGTTTATAACCCTGACATCGTTCCGTATTACTTCGTTGCTGACAACCTACCTAAAAAAAATTCACTGAAACTTCTAACGTAAACTAAAATTACTGCCTGATATCAATGAACGTGCATATTTTCTGTTAAACGATAACTATTAGGCCATATAAAAGAAAATACATTTACATCGGTTAGCACAAATTCCAATTACTGAACAAATGTCCGAAACGTGCCTGACAGATCATAACAGCGAGAGCATACTTACAAAAACAGCAAGTGTTAACAGAAAAAAAAGACCATGTAAATTGACCTGGATGCCTTAATGCGATCAAACTTTATTTCTTCTCATTCATTCACTATTTTCGTGGTCCGCTTGACCAATTAATACAAGACAATTAATTAAGGTTTTTAGTTGAGATGAAAAATGGCAAAAGGAGGGAAAACTCATAAGGTGGGGTTGAGATGGGGAGTTGAGGTCCGAGTGGATCGAGGTCACGATAGCTCAGGTGGTAGAGCAGCGGCGTATCTAGCCGAAGGTCATGGGTTCGAATCCCTCTCGTGCCATTAACTTTTTTTCATCTCAACTAATAACCTTAATTAATTGTCTTTTATTTCTTCTGTAATGATTCGAGATAACGTTGTTGCATATTGTATTCAGTTGACAAACGAATGACCTCTATGCTTCAACCTGCTTATATTCCTGACATCGTGCTTATGACTTCTTTGCTGACGACACATTCAAAAGAAATTTTTCTCAAACGTCCAATCAAGAATAACATTGAGCACCTGATATCAATGGTAAAACGATAAACATCAGGACCTAGAAAAAAACTATAAACCCATTGGTAAGAACATAGACAAAGGACTGCCGAAAAAAACGAAAATGGACATATGCTCGGAAACGACCTAAACTTCATTTTTTCTATAATGATACTAGACAACAGTGTTGCCAACTGTCTAGTTTGACAAACAAATGACCGTTATATTCCAGCCTCTTAACATTATACTGTATGACTTCTTGAGTAACATTATACTGTATATGAAAATAATATACACGTCCAGCTCATCAAAACATTGAGGATGGAGATCAAGATGATCCGAAACGGCTAAATCAAGTAGAAATCTTACAACAAATCTAATCGTTGCGGTCAAATTGATCTCAACCAGATGCCGTCTTAATACTCAAGTTTCTCATGGCCGAGTCCGGTTGCCCTAGAGCAAACTAGGAACACGTGTCGGCATCTAAAGATGGATTATTCACATGCGAATTGAAATCCCATCATTTCACCCGTGGTATTAAAACCCGCACTTTACAAATTATTTGCGGAAAGATAAATAAAAAATCCACTAGGGGAGGGTGTGTTGATTTTATAAACCGCCACCCTCGAACATATATGAGGTACCCTATTTTTTGGATCACACACACTCTCATGAATTATTCGGTTGTGTAAACGTAAAATTAAAAGTATCCCTGTGAAACCAGTATCGAGAAATTGCAAATTTTGTAGAAGTGGTGAAAATATAAGCAATCTGTTTATAATATGGTATTTTTTACTTATATAAACTTTTTTGGGTTATTATACAGTGCAGTATAATAAAATTATAATGTATTAATACATTAAAAATAATGCACGTGAGGGGACAACACTAGTCGAACGCCATATTTTGCATGTTCTGTCTTGTGTCTTTGACACAATTGACGGCTATCACTTTTTGGCAGAAAACGTACAGCCGTTTTTTAAAAAAATTAACTGATAGGAATCCAGTTGGAATTCGTAAAACTGAGAACATTTTGTCTTAACCAAGAATTTTTTCGTCAGCGGGTTTGAAGCTGAATACCATACTGAACTGTCGTAGGGCAAGATAGGACTAATTACAGACAGATACAGCAGTAAAGTGTCCAGGCTACGTTCCATCACGTCAGTATTTTGACCAGGAGCAGAAGGTACTTTAGCGTTTAAAGAGAAAACAAAACTTTTTTCTCTCTAGAAAATGGTACTAGTAGAATTTGATAACACACCACAATGGAAGGCATTTTTTGCGAGTATCATCTACTGTGGTTCCTTCAAACTGTCTGTTGACACAAACTGTGTGTGTTGTTGTCAGCTAGTAGTCTTTAAATCGATTATATAAAACAATTGTATTATTTCATTTTCGATAACATGAACACCTATATTTTCATTTCTATAACACCCTATCATGTCAGCCTTTTGTCCCGATTCTTCAGAGGGTTTTTGTTCTCAATTGGCATTGAAGAAACCTAAAAGTGGAAATTTTCCATCGCGAAAAAGTGTTGATTTCAATGGATTCACGCTAGCATGCTGCTAATTTTGTAGTATCTTGAGAGACGTCCGTGTGGCCTACCGCCAGCTATTGAGTGCTTGATCTCAATTGCTTTTGCAGTAGTAAGTTAAACCTGGAAATATCTCTTCAGTATGATACACCACAATGTAGGAAGTTTTTTTAAAATGGATTTTTACGGTTTGTTTTGTCTTCTCTTCTCTAGCGTCTTGATATAGTCTGCTAAATATGCTGTTGCCATTTTGTTGTCTTTCAATAGACATTGATATAGTCTTCACAAGTAAGACAATCATATTCTTTTAATGCATATACCAGGTCTTATTAAGTCAACTTTTATCTCAGATACTTCATCGGGTACTTAATGTCAATAGGCGTAGAAAGCATGTAAACTTTGATAAATTCAGCATGACTCGTAAGACTGTTGCAAATGTTTGCAGTTTGTTATGTGTCTAATAATAGTGCATTGAGACTGTGTCGTCCATAAGGTGTGCTATTAACAAACGATAGTCTTCAAATCGATTATATAAAACAATCTTGTTTTTCTTGATCTTATATATGGCTATCAGTACCAACAAAAATGTGTTAAAGTATTCTATTAACGGTCGTATTCTTCTTTACCGTAGGTCAGACATGTCCATCAGGTCAGTCTTCTACCCAGCTACTTCATCTCATGTGCTTGATCTCAACTTTACCATATAAAGTTACCGTTGGAAATTTATTAATTTTCTTTTTCATGAAAAAGTTTATTGACTTCTGAAGGTCCATAATAACACCAAGAGAGTGAGGTGTGTTTTAAGTCGATTGTATATGACAATCATGTTTTTCGTTACATAATACCTACCAGTAACACCAAAAATAAATTAGAGTATAAAAAATCATTTACAGTTATTTAATAATTATTGTTATTCAACGAGGCTTAAAATACAAATATATCTTCAATTAAGCTCGACCAGAGATCAAACGGCGCATTAGAGGTAGTTAGGAACACCAGCTCGTTTATATATACCTCCTATTTCAAAGTTAATTTACATCCGAATCCCATTTTAAACCAGAATAGAAGGTTTAAATTTTTACCATGGTGAAATACCCGACTGAACAAAATTGGTGGCATCAATAAAGTCCATGTGGAGGAGAGTAACGCTTGCATAACTTATTAGCCATAAAGAATTCAGAGGGGTTTGGGGCGAAACACGCCACAGTTTCTCACGAAATGTATTCTCGGCGAGGGATATTTTTTTGTTTGAAATGTAAATATTGTATTTGGAACGGAAAGGTCATTAAGACTTTATACTAAAGTTCAGTTAAACGTATAACTATTAAACTAAACCAGTCGATTTGATTAACATCTTTTACATTTTTACGTTCTACATTCCTTTCCAAAAGTTTGTTCAGTTTATTATAGAAATACTATCTTATTAATGAAAATCCTTTACTTAATTTGTAAACTGGATGATTTATGAATAATATTAAATAAACCGGAAGCTTCAGCGCGTTATTTATTTAAAAAAATCAGTCTTATTAATGTATTGCTTGTTTAAAAAACTGTATTATTGTTATCCAAGTGTTTTTAAGTAGGTTTTAAATACAATAATAGGTGTGCGAGAAAATCCACTATTTTTAGTAACTAAGGCATAAACTTAAGATATCTAACAACATTACATTTTTTTAAGTTTCACTTAAAAACTGGGTTTACATAATGCAGGTAATAACAAACAAATTCGAATTAGTTTAAATAAGTTCAATTTAACAAGTGGAACAAAATGATAGTGTGCAGGCAGAAGAGTCATCCAAGAAAATGTTGTATAAAATTACTAGAAATTTTTGGTCATAATAGGGTAATTCTTTGGTAGTAAATATAAGTGTTATATCTTATAATATAAGATTTTACACTTAAAAAAAAATTGTTCTACATGCTTCATCCAAAATAATATATGCAATACAATAACCATAAATATAAAATATTTGTACACACATATACTTAAATACATACATACACATACATTTTACATTTATTTTTGTTTATTTGTTATTTATTTTGCATTTATTTTATTAAGATTTTACATTTATTTATTCGTAGGGGATATACTGACAATATGAAAATTTGGGTTCCAGATCGTAAAAAACATTTATAATTCATGTTTCAACGTCAATTGCCACGGAAAGTGTAACAAACGCGCAAATATAGGGTGGGACCTGGCCATTTACTACTGAATTCGTGAACAATTAAATGAAAAAACTCTACGTAGGAGAGTAATTAACACTAATTAAATTTTTTACCTCAGAATAATTGTATAGATATATCGGCATGATAAGTGTCCAATATGGACCACAATCTATACTGATATTTTACAAATAACATCTGTATGTACTTCAAAAAATAATTACAAAAATTTGAAATATTGAAAGTTTATGTAGGGTTTCAATTTAGATGGGGGGAAAAAAAGACTAAATGGTGGGTTCACCGAGGTTTCGGCATTTCATAATGCCATCATCAGGGCCTATTTTATTACAAATTCTAATGAATATAAAATAACATACAATTAACAATTAATGTAATATTATATTAATTCAGCGTAATGCCTTGCTCCTGAGAAATAATTAGTTTTATTTTTTATAAAACAACAGTTGGTATAATTATTTATAAATCCTTTAACTAATATAAAAAGTAAGAATGTGATGCTTTATTACCTTTAAAATTGGCAAATGTGAATTCATTTACTAATTAAACAATTTATAAAGAAAAATGTAAATATAATTTGTGCATAGTATTATAAATATTATTTTACATTTTAATATAAGAAAAATAAACTTAGAGGAATCTTTTTGATAGTGTTAAGCTGAATCTTTAGTGAACTGAGTTGTACTCTCTATCAGCCAAAAAACCCTGGTTTTTACTTTTACAAGACTTTTGCACGCTGAGGATTTAATGCTGAAGATCAGATGAAACTGCTGCATGGCCAGGATTAATAGAGACAGAGTAAAGTATATAAAAAAACCAGTCCCTTCTAAAGCACACCTATGCCGAAACTCTGACTATATAAGATAGAAAATGAAATATGTTCTCTAATTTGCCACAGTTACAAAGTCGGCAACAAATTTCTTCATTTTTAAAAGTTCTGTCATTTAAATTCTGAAGATTCCTTTATTTACTAATGTGTCTAGCTTATATAGAGGTCAGGCAAATTGTAAGGGAGTAACGGCCATTTATAATCTGTTTTATTTAAATTCACTTCTGATTGATGATTTTAATCTTGAGCATTTCTTATTTAGAAGAGTCTATACGTTCTGTTTGATCATCAAACTCATAAAATTGACATATTTTTTCAAGTTGTTCATTCAAATTTAAAAAATTCATTTTCTCAAAATCTTTTCGGTCTATTACAACGATTGTCTTACTATACTACGAATTCGAAGCTAGAAGCTTTTAAAAATAGCGATTTTTTAATTTTGTACAACAGCTGCCTTCTGTTTGTGGTTATTGTAAAGTATTTTTCCACAATTGTAAATGTTAAATACTATTACTCTTTATTATTTAAAAGATAAGCAGGAAGCATAGTGTATAAACACTGGAACTCACACACGCTGGAATTTTGCAAATGTTTGTAGCTTTTTGTGTGTCTGATATCATGTGGTACGTTGAGGTTATGTCGTCTGGGAGGTGTGCGATGGTGGTCGTAAAATTATTGATGGCAATCATTATATTCTTTATCCAATAGATAAAGATAACAGTAGCAACCAAAATATGTGTTAAAGTACAAAAAATCATTATATTGACTGTCATATTCTTTTATACCGTAGGCCATGCTCCATCTCGTTGGGCTACTGCCCAGCTACTTCAGCCGGTGCTTGACCTCAATTGGTTTTGCCGTAGTGAATTAATGGCGAAAATTTATTAGTTTTGTTTTGTACGTGAAAGAGTTTGTTGACTTGTATTTTAATTTGCTTAACTAATATATTAAACATAGGAAAATGATACTTCATTTTCTTTTAAATTCGCAAATCTGAATTCATTAAATAATTGTTCAATTTACAAAAAAATTGCCGAGTAAATGTTTGCATAGTATTAGTAAAATGTATGATAATTATAATTATATGTTAAAAACGATTAGGGATGACTTCATCGAAAGAAAACACTCAATATAATGAAGGCACTTGGTAGTTTCTTTCTTATCGGCTTTTTTAAATATATGAATCATATCATTGACGAATGATTACTAATTATATCATACATTATAACATTATATTATAACAGTTAATAGCATAAAAATCGTTTTCAATTTCAGATCGAGTTAAAATATGAAATATTATTACACAAACTTGATGGTTCAACTTGTTATTCTTTTAAAGTGATATTTTAACTATATGGAATGAAGAAATTCCATAAAATACTGGATTACATATTTTTATAAATTTTAAAAATAAGACAATTTTCTAAAAATATATATTAATACCCCTATTAGATTTCGTGGTCCGATTGATCAAATAACTTCTTTCAACTAATTAATCTTTATGTAAGGTCTTGGTTGAGATAAAAAGTCAGTGTCTCGTGCGGGATTCGAACCCCCGACCTTCGGCTTATGAAGACCCACACTTCTAATTTGAAAACGTTAGTGTGCCCGAGTAACGATAGCTCAAGTAGTTAGAGCAGCGGCGTATTGAGCGGAAAGTCGTGGGTTCGAATCCCGCTCGTGACACTGGCTTTTTTTACCTCAACCAATACCTTACATAAAGATTATATTAATAACTTTTTGCTTATTCAGAAATCGGAAAAACTTGAAATGTGGTGAAAATTATTTATAACCTTTTTTCACTAAAAAAGAAAGTTAGTTTATGAGTATTAATTTTTAAATGGAAAAATCTCACTATATTTATTAATAATTTTAATGAAAGGGATTTCTTTTTGAACTCGATTTTCAGCCGGCTCAAAAAGAATCGGTTTCAATAAATATCTTTTTATAAAGACTTTTGTATTACAAAGTAATTTATGGAGTGGATGAAAGGAATCTCTTGACAGCACCGGAAGAATAGTGCTCAAGGTAATGGTCCTACAGATATGCCCGCGTCAGGGATTCCAATGGAGAAAGGGGTTGTCAGCGGGACTTCACCCCTTCCGCCTTTTTCGCGTCGGCCGCTTTTGCCCCGGTGTCAGTGAGTCTCGAGGAGCGGACTTGCGAAGTCTCAAGCCGTGAAGCATGTTTTACAACTGCGCCACTTGTGTAGCATTCGTAAGGATGGCCCCATTGGGCGCCGGAGGAAGCGAGGCGGTCATTTTCGCAAGGGCTGCAACACCGAAAATCGGTGAGAGGATGACCGATTGGAAAGCCGTTTGGAGGCGAGCGATTAAATGTGTCGCCAACTCGATCGTACGCCGTCAGCCAGTAAGACGCATTTTTATTGGTTAAATAAATAAAAAATATTGAAAATTTATATAAATTCGTCTTACCTTCGGAAAACTCTACAGTCCAGACCTGTAGACAATATTGACAAGTGATGTGGTGAACCTGTAAGTTTGGTCCACTTATTCTCGGTTTATTTGCAAGATGGAAGAAGAAGATTGACTTATTCAGTAATTTGACTGTGCTTATTTTTTTATTGTTTGTCCTTTTCATTCACTCACAAATCCTGGGCTCATCATGATCGAAGTTTGTCCTTCCTCCATCATCATTACTCATGAACCTTAAGATTCAGTATCTTTTCTTGAGATTTTCTGTTCTTAATTCATGAATATATTTAAATGCTTAAACTCTTAACATTCATAATAAATAATAGTAATAATAATACTTTATTGCAAAAAAGAAAAGTTATAAATATTACATAATATATAATTTAAAGTAAAATTACGGCATGGGGGGGTCCGTCTGCCGGAGGTCGATTTTCATTTGACTTAAATTTTTGGTCGACACAGAGAAAAAAGTACAAAATAAAAAATAAAAAAAATTGATCCTTAAATAAATATTACAATTGATAATTTAATTTTTAATAATTACATTAATTACTAACATACATTATAAACAATGACAAGGCTTTAAAATATTCAAAAATTAAATTCTAATATTAACTCTTGCGATAGTGCCAAGCGTGGTGAGCATATTTGATTAAATTTTTGTAATCATTAAGCAGTAAGTCAATAACCTGTGTCACATTCAATTTAGCAAAATTTAGATGCAGAAGCCGAATCTTCGATAGGATAGTGTATTTTGCAATAAAATTCACTATGTAACTACACTACAACACTATGTAACTCTTAACATTATTTTATGCCGGAAAACAGGGTTGGTAACATTGAGAATAATAATTTTGTATAAGGATATATCTCAAGTTTTAAGAGAAAATATTTAATAAATGTGACTTATACGTTAATGAGTTAGTTTCGAGTTATAATTTTATTTTAGTGACCCACTGAGAAATTTATGTAATTCTAATAACGAGGTGCTATTGGGTCAAATTTCAACAATCAAACTTGGCTCTTTTTTACCATTATTAAGCGAGAGGCCATTTCACTATTCTGCAAAGTAAAATTACAAGTTTTGAAAAAATACTTTTTTTGGTAAGGTTGATTATTTTCCTAAGCCCCTAGTAATTTTGTAAAAACCTGTCAGTTCATAGTAGTAATATATATCTACAAGTGAAATAATTAATCAAATAGGTGAGCTAATTTTAGGGAAAATAGGTCAAAATATTGAAAAACACAACTTCCGAGAAAACGCAATTGTTTGAATAGAATTTACGTAAAATTATATGTCTCGATCGACCTAATGTCAAGAAAAATATTTTACTATTGATGTAGATCTGTTTATCAAAGCTAATGCTTAATAATGTTTCATATTGTTTTTGTTTATTTTTACTGTTTTAGTACTTGGTCTTCGTGTTATGACAGTGTCTCTTTTATTCTCTGTCATATGATATTGTTTTTAGTTTTTTACTTCTTAATAATGTCAAAGCTATAAAAGTTTTTAAAGGCACAAGAACGTCAGGAAATCATTGTAGTCATTGCCACAAAATACAGACCCGGACCTATCCAATTCGACCAGGCCCGGCAGAGAACATTTGGAGAACATCCGTCTGCTTCTCGGAGTTCAACTTGCTCTGTGGAAATATAAATAATCCTGGATATTTTAGTGTGATTAATTTGCAACCACGAGAAAGAGAGTTTTTTTAATTTTTGAGCTCGAAAAATTTGTAATATCGGGTTGAAAAGTTCGGGAACATGTCAATTTTTGTACTTTTTTCGAAAACTTCAAATTGAGCTGTGAAGCCAGGAGATCGTCCTGGAGCGACGCTCTTTTGCAGTCGATAGGAAATTTTATGAAGCTTTCAATCGGTCACCTTCCACTTTGCCCGATTTCTCAACCGTTTTCGAGTTATTTGCGATTTTTGAAAAACGTGTTTTTTTGCTCATGGAAAAAACCGACCACTCTTTCCCCCGATTTTACCATAGATAAAACTATTATTTCAATACGTTATTCGAAGCCAAACTGCCACCCAACGCCTGTGAAATGGGAAGGAAAAGTTGAATTTCCGTGATTAGGTAAACAAGCGGTTATCGAGTGCACAAGCTTTCCGCATCCCAAAAGGTACTACTAAGGAAAGGTAAGAATTGTCGATTCCCTCTTCCCTTTTGAAAAAGTCCTCGAAACAAAAGTTGTAGAGCGTAAAATTTGCGATAACATGACGGTGCAAAATTTTTGCATTCTTGAAAATCGGGAGAGTGATCGGGTTTTTCCACAATCACGTAAAAACCACGTTTTTCACTCAAAAACTCGAAAACGGTTGAGAAAATTGGCAAAGTGGAAGGTGACCAATTGAAATGTTATTAAAATATCCTAACGATTGCTAAGGGACGTCGCTCCAGGGCGATTTCCTGCCTCCACAGGTCAATTTAAATTTTCGTAAAAAGTGCAAAAATTGACATATTCCAGAATTTTTTGTATTTACTGATGAATGAATGAATCTAGGAAAACATTAAAAAATCCATCTGGTTCAGCGTAAAATTTTTTAAAAAACGAGACCTTACGCAGGTCTGTAGGCTGAGGAAATATGCTTTTTCAAAATTGGCAATTTTTTCGTACAAAAACCAGGTGGTCGTTTTTTTTGATATGCAGTGCAGATAAATAAATTGTCTTTGACATTATTTTCATTAAACACCAGTTTGTAATTCGTGATATTCAATATAAAAATACAGCCGTCGCGTGTGCTCTAATAGCCCAGCTCTCTCAACATTTTCTTATTTACCAGAGAGTAGACACGTAGCAGCCAATAAAAAATGTGAAAGGCGTGTTTTTACTGTTTTCCATCTCTGGCCCTACAACGATATTGCATCCATTTCAAATATTCATGGGAACAACAAGTAGGCAAGCTGTTTTGAAAGTTTCGAATTGGCAGTTTAACGTTGAACTCGAATTGACAACTGTTTTCTTAATAAGCAACGGGCAAAACAAATTGAAAAAGTTTGGACAAGCCCTTGTAAACAAAACGAAATATAATCAGTACTGTTTGATAATTTTGAAACTTTATTTTTATCCTTGTTTTTCCAAATCCATGTGATCTAATGCTAACACGGCACGAATGGAAAAAAGTGAAAAATAAAAACCTACAAATCTAAGAAAATCACAGTTCGCACAAACGTATTTAACGTGTAATTAGAATAAAAATAACCAGAAGGATTAACAACTTTAATGGTTATTTAACGCTGATTATCCGTCAGTTCGGAAAACAAAACGGGAGACTTGTCGGGCTCAGAGATAATCAAAATGCTGCTCATAGTCAACGCGAACAAAGTTGGAAACCAACTTATCCTAAGTCTAATTATGAGTCTAAATTTAGAAAAACTTATGTACATTTAAAAAACAAGATTGTACACAGAAAAACTAAACGATATATTTATATGAAAATATCATTATTCAACGAACAGCTATGTTATCACATCAAATTTATTGATGAACTAAAGCTATTACTCTGCAGAACATGTTATTCATTTTTAAAAAATAAGTGTAAAACATTAAATTGTGAAAGTGTGAAGTAGTTAAAAATTATTCGAAATCGTGAGATGCGGTCTGGTGTGATGCAGGTTTCAGAAAAACATTTTCTTTATCGTGCCAACGTTTCGATCTTTATTGAGATCATCTTCAGGGCTCAAAGTGTTTGTCTTCTGTGTAATTGTGCCATTCTTGCATGCCGTGTTGAAGAGACAACCAAGAATGGCACAATTACACAGAAGATAAACACTTTCTGCCCTGAAGATGATCTCAATAAAGATCGAAACGTTGGCACGATAAAGAAAATGTTTTTCTGAAACCTATATCACACCAGACCGCATCTCACGATTTGTGAATAATTATCGACTAACGGTCACTAATCACCACACACGTAGTTAAAAATATCAGACCAACAGGTTAATAGCAATTTAAAGAAATGGATTGTCCCATAAAAAATATTAAAATAAAATCCTGTAAATTACAATCAGATGACGATGGTTTAAGCTCAATTTACAGTGGGATTTTAAACAGCCAAAATAGATAAATGCAAAATTAATGTAGTTTAGTTGTTTATCAGTTTAACGTATAAAATTGTTTTATTAGACTAGAGAAATCAGAGGTTATAGTTTTAATTATTTACTTATTATTAAATTAAAAGAAAGAGCTCATAAGGAATACTAGGTAATTGACTGTCGTTGGTACAATTCCTTTCTCTGGGATTTCTTTGCATCCCAGGTAATGTCTCCATTGAGCGGTTGCTTCGTATTGGAAGATGATATGGCTGTTTTCTCCGTTCTGATGACCTACAAATGGGATCATCATGAATATACCCATGTTGTGTAGGTGTTGTCTCAGATTCCAGTGACCTGTATATAGTCCTATCACTACTCCCAGTTTACCCTTTTTAACTATAGCCGTGAATTTGCCAGGTTTGGTGAGGTATATTTTAGCGTAACCGTACTGGGTCTAACACCTCTAGGGTTATCTATTTCACCAATTATCTTTTTTGGATCCATTCTTTGATCAGATCCTGTGTCTGTTTTTGTCATACAAAAAATAGGTTTACAGCTTATGTATGGTCTGCAGACTTTGGCCAGCGTGTTTATCTTTTTGTTAACCAAAACATTTTTGTGTCTTAGTACCCAAGAAATCATGAGGCTGTTGTGTTTTCCCTGAGTTTGGAGATTTTGGATTCATTCATTGTATAATTTATCTGTTATTATTTTACATGCTAATGCATAGCTGTTTGTCTATCCGATGTTATGAGCATTTTATTCCGGGTTGAAGAATAGAACATGCCACCGTAGAACAAAGTCGAGCCCATCGTCAAGTCAAATATTTCCTCAAGGGTCTCTGACAGTATAAATTTTTAAAAATTTATTATCACTGTTTGAAATTTGTGTTTCCCATTAATTATTGTTTGGTAAATGTTTCCAATTATTTATAAACAATGCGAAACCTTCTGGGAAACCAACAAAAGGGAATTAAGGGATGCTATAAAAGGGTCAAAGGGTGTTTATTTTAGCTGTGGTGATTATATAATCAATATCAATTCTTTACATACTATATTTAGCACAATTTATTAGTTAATGAAGAATTAGGACTGAGAGAAAGGCTTAGCTGAGAATCAATTGAACGACAATGACAATTGTAAAACTGACTTTTTTAAATTTTTGTATGTTTAATTGTTTTGTCGGTATAGTTATTTTTCTTTTAGGAAATAATGGCTTGAAGCTTTCAAGTCTTTAAATTTATAAATAATTTATTATTAATGAAAATTTGTAATGGGGTTAAAGTTATCTATAAGTTTTTTTAAGAGGAGCCTTAAAAGAAAAAAAATCATTCAATTAATTTTTTAATGTATACGTGGTATTTTCTTGCGGTCTACAAAGCCTGCTTACCGGAGCGGTTAAGTTACAGCATACAGCATACAGCATACAACTCTCTGCCACCAAGGGTATTCACAGTAGGGTGGCTAACTAGATAAATGGGGTGCTCCCTAACCGGATTACCACCCGCCACCCGTGGGGTCCAAAGCCTTAACAACGTTTACAAATTCGTACTTGCTTAACCTTCTGCTTCTTTGTCGAATCCAGGGCTTGAATCGTTTTAAATTTTTCCACTCCAAAAGATTATTTAATTGGAAAGATAAATTGTTGCAAGGGGAATTCTTTCAGTTGGACATGACAAATTTGAAAGTATCATACTTTCAGACAAAAAGTACCGTCTTAAAATACTCAATTAATCGTTGACTAAAAAGATTATCAAATAAAAAAAAAGAAAGAGACTCTTGAGATTAATTATTGCGATCTTCCACGTCCTTAATTAACTGCAATACGGACTTTTCCTCCTTATTTTACACCGCAGTGTTTAGTTTTTTGTCTGAAAAACTAAATAAACATAAATTACAAGGTAAATATAATATAATAATAATAATAAAAACCTTTATGCTGTTTAATTTAATTAAATGCAACGAAGAGCCAAAACATGACTTAACTTGACACTTAGAAGGATTACACTACCACCTATTTACTTTAACGGAATTTCAATACACTATCGAACACGTACCTTACTTGGGACTTCACCCAACCAAACAACTTAACTTGAATCAACATACAAGACTAAAACGGAACGAACTGAATAGACGTTGCAAACTATTCACACCACTACTCGACAGATGATCCAACTAAAGTAAAAAAAAATCCTTTGCAAATATACAGCATGATCCTCAAATTTTGGATTTATAGTATCGAATATTGTAAGGCAACGAAGTGTTCCAAATTCCAACGCATCCAAATATTAGAATTAAATACCGTAAGAAAAATTGTAAACCGTATTTGTTATGTATCAAACTCACCTAAAACAGACATTAATATTTCCATTGTTCAAAAAGTAGCGAAGACCATTTCAATCTCTTTCCGCTCATCCCGAAACCTTGGCCCGATAATTCAGTTCCAGTATCATCTCAGATGATCCTCCCCATTTACAGACAAATCACTAAGTTTTCCTCCCGCTGAATGATGCTCATGAAGAACGTACGGCCTGGCGGTACAGCCATTTTGGGTTGGACATGTTCGATTATTTAATGAAAGTTTGTTTGGACTCAAAGATATAGAAATACCTAAAAGTTCCCATCAGTGAAACTAAATCCATGAGCTATAAAAAAATACAATTTGGAGGTCTTGTTCAACATTTTCTGAGATAATCGAAGACTTCAGGTCATGTGGCAAGTTCCTGGAGGACTTATCAGGTTTATCCCATCGAAGAATCAAGTAGTCCAATATTTTCTTAATCTATATAATAGATAATAAAAATAGTATAGTTAGAACAAATATAACAAGTAATAATAGTAGTATTAAATTAAAATTAAATATTAAGTGAACAAGCAGACTAGTTTACCATCACCTATGTAGAAGGAAAGTAAGTAAATTTTCATCTTTTTTAACAAGTTTCAAATTGTAATTGCTCACATGCGGGCCTCTTATAAAGAAGTATACCTATCGCAACTGAACTTGACAGTGATGATGTAGATGAAAATCTAGGAAGAGGGAGTTTAATGTTCCCAAAGCACTGCTGCAGCATACTGGCATTTTGTGTTTTCCTAATTTCATAGTTTAGTTCAACTGACTCAATCCTATTTTAAAAATCGTTAAGACATTGGCTGTCTTTGCTACAATTCCTTTCCCTGAGTTTTCTTTGTAACCCAGGTCATTCTCCATTGAGAGGTTCCTTCGAAGATAATGTATGTGGCTGTTTCTTCCTTCTCCTGAACGTATAAATTGGACCATTATCAAATAGTCCCATGTTATGCGCATGTTTTCTAAGATGCCAGTGAAAGGTATAATATTACTACCCGTAACGTAATCATACTGTGTCTAGCACCTCCAATGTTTATCCAGTTCGCCTTTTTTTTTTATCCATTCTGAGATGAAGGATTCTAGTTTGTTTTTGTCATCACGAGTATAGTTTTAGAGCATATACACGAATGCCTTGCAGATCATCCTCTGACCAATTTGTCTGCCTTTTTATTATCCAAAACTCATTGATCCCCTAGTACTAAAGACACCATCTTTTGTTGCGTTTCCCCATGTTTTGGAGAGTTTAGATGCAATCACTGTAATTTTTTTTACATGCTAATGCTGTTTGGCTATCTGCCGTTATAAAGTTTTTTTTTGTTAGTGTAACTTTTTTAAAATATTTTCTATGACACAAGTGTTGATGGCGTGCATTTCAGCTTGACAGACTAAGATGTTCTTCTCTAGTAAGTTCGATTGCTCATATTTTGAGCTTGTACAGAAATTCCCGATCCTGTTCTTTCTTTTTTTTAGCCATCTGTAAATGTTACATTGTATCTGATTTCCTCCTGATTTCTTCTCCTCCTTTGCAGTCTGTTGAGACTTTATAGGATGTTGTAAGTAATGTTTCCGGGATTATGTAGTCAGTCCTCTTTTCTAGGAATGGATGTTTGATTTTGTTAATTATGGTTGTGGCATAAAATATTTAATCTTTATCCATTTTGATTCTTTTTGGAGTCGAAAAAGCTTTTCCTTGCTCCTTCGCGTATAAATATTTCTAATGGATGTAAGTTTAGCATAATTCTATTATAATTTGTTGTTTTCATTTCTTCTATGATGCATAGGTTGGTATTTCTTTGTATGCTGCCTAATATTTGAGTAGCTGCAATTGAAAATAGTTTAAGTTGAACCAGCACTAGGTCCGACTACACTTGCGGATTTTTCATGTTCCATATTTAACCCCTTCTGTTTTGTAATATAGATTTTTAATTTTTTTGCATTTAAGCGAATTGTAAAATTACGAAGTAAAAGGCGTAAGTTATAGCATGTTCTGTTAGTGGGTCTTTGTGATAAAAATGATGTAACATTTTCCTTGTCCTTTTTTTGTATTTTGCAGCAAATAACTTTATATTTACTATTTTCATTAATTAATTCTACTGGTTGAATTAAGTTCTAAATGAAAAAAAAGTTTAGGACGAACATTTAAATAGTTCAAAAATATGCCCAAGTGTATACATATATCATATGAAAATATAGAAATATCATATATCATATTTATAAACCAGCAGACTATTATATTCCATTGGTTACAGGCTTACATGCAAGTTGTAGTTTCCAAGTAATTTGGATCATAGGATTTGTGATGGTGGATTAAATTTCGATTGCGTATACAGTTCGGCCCGCTATCGGCCAAATGAATCTCCATTACTTCTGTCATATATCAGGCAAAAAGAGGTGGGTCTGAAGGGTTCATTTACAATGAAATGCCGGCCAATTTTGTCAAAACACAGATTCCGAATCGACCGACAAAATGCATCCTTGGAGGAATATCGGCAGTTATTGAACAGAACAGAGGTTCGTATTTAGTACATTGCTGTAGTTCCGTTTTTTTGAGTATCTGTACGGTTCAATTGAATTGAAAAGATATGTTTCCGGTCAAAAATGCATTGGTATATGAAAATATATAAAAAGATACGGTTTCGAGGAAGGTTTTGGACAAGATTAAAAAAAACTTAAAAATGATAAATTTTTAATAAAAATAACCGTTTATTTAGACATTCCGCTAACTAAACTATGTGATTAAATTGCTTGAAAAATTTAAGATAATTTAACATCAAACCGGTAGACGAATTATTCAAAGTTTTGATAGCAATATTTAATTTTCTTACTATGGCAGGTAAAAATTTACTTTATGGATATAATACGTATCTTGGACATACAAAACGCATGCGTTAAAACCTTTTTGTAGAAAGTTGAGTTTTTATAGATTTTTCACATCTTTTTCGAAAATTCCAAAAATTGTCATAACTTTGACCGGACTTTACCATTTATCCGTAGACTGTACAGAGGTTTTGGATATGTGTACATATAATGCCGCCCTCCTAGTCTCTGTAAATAACTCAAAACCACAGATATAAAACACACAGATTGCTATAAAATTCGTATTTAAAACATTCAAAGTTTGCTTAAAACGAATGCAAATTGTGGTAATAAAATATAATTTTTTGCTACTTTACTGGCAGCGTCTTTTGGTTCTTGCCCCTTTTTGATATATTATTCTGTATATCTTGTCTCATAATATATATATTTCTAGCTTGCAAAGAAAATGTATTGTTAACAAATGAAATATTGACCTATATTATAATATCCTTGCAACAAAATCAGATAACAATATTTTAAAAAAATTATGTAAACTATTTAAAATATTTATTCTCTGGGCTCCTAAAGCTCATTCGCAAGAACGCTTGAACAAATGTCAAATCCCATAAAGAGATAGATAGATAGATAGAGAAACAAGAGAGAAAGAGAGAGAGAGAGAGTGAGAGAACGAGGGAGAGAGAGAAAGAAAGAGAGAGAGAGTGAGAGAGAGTGAGGGAGATAGAGATAGAGATGTATAGCTAGATAGATAGATAGTGTGTGTGTGTGTGTGTAAAAGAGAGGGAGGGAGGGAGGGAGAGAGAGAGAGAGAGAGAGAGAGAGAGAGAGAGAGAGTGTGTGTGTGAGAGAGAGAGAGAGANGACAGATCAAGAATTTTAGATAAAAATAAAGCGAAATCGAAATGTGCTTGTGGTTTTTACAAGAATTCTGTAGCCAAGTGCAACTTCCAGTGCATAGTCACGAAAGGCGAATGTGTAATTACAACCACTATGTTCATGATAAGCCATGTTTTTCAACGGACTGGTATAAATAATTTATACCATTTGTTTAATCTTCTTTGTTCTGTGGGAAAATACAAGTTGCCTAATTTTATTTTCAACAAACACTTGGCGATTTATTGTTCGTGCTTTAATTGAATGTTCGCTCTAGTTATTCAACCGTTTTATGCTTCCAGTTGAGATGTACAGTTGAAATGAATAAAATTAAATTGGACTAATCTCTTTTATTTGTTATAAGAAGTTACTTTGAAGGAATTAACACAATAATTTCTATATTCATAGCATTTTTAAATAATGATACTTTCTTTACTTATACATAGATGAACGACGTTCTTGAAAATTAAAATTTAAATCTTAATCAAATGAAATTTATAAACTGCCAAAGCCGTTCAATTATTATAAATAATTATTAACGAAGTTTTATTTGAAGATAATAAATTAAAACTGGATCGAATGAGAAAACGGTTAAGGCTGAATATTTTTTCTCCTAGTAAGGGTGTATTCTTTAATTTTAATTTTGATTCCCCGAGGCCGTAAATATTTAATTAGAAGTTTAAGCGCTCGTTGGGTCTTTAATCTTGATTACTCGTAAGTTGACGCAGATTTAATTATTGTGAAGAGTGCGAATAAACGGGAGAGACTGATGGAGAATAAGTGATTAACCTGGCATTCGTGATAAGGCCGATCAAGAAAAAGGAAGAATGGCCTCTTGCCGTAATGCGGAATAAATTGCCTTCCACCTTTAGAAAGAAAAATATACGGCTTCGATACCTTCGACTTTAATGGTACTCTGTAGTTTTAGAGCAGACTTTACTGTTCCAGATTCATGTTGATATAAAATTCAGATTTTTCGTTCAATCATTTCAATCCCAACTTTCAAAACTTTTCGATTTTCATAACAATGTTTTAAATTTTTAATACTAACTATTAACACTTTCCAAAACTATCAGCATTCAGCACGTTACGAATAACCCTTAATATAAAAATATACTGAAAGGAAAAACCGGGCATTCGTATTTTGTTATTTATTTTAAACTATATATATTTTTACATACTTATTGTAATTAATAACCAAATTAAAAGAGGTCAAAAATTTATGAGTTTTAATTAAAAAATTTTTAATGATGATGCTTTGAAAGAAAATTCACCAAAACCCGGAAAATCATATCAGTGATGGAATAAATTTAAATAACAATTTATAACCTATTTTTGCTCTTAATAACCTATTGATTTGCGGGCTTGTTGTCTTTCAGTATATTTACCCGTATCACATAAAAATATGTGTACATCTTTCCAATTGCGGTGTTCACAGCAAGAAAGGACATGTACGCTTATTAAATAAAAGTATTTAGTACCTAGTAAATAAAAGTACTATCAAGTATCTTTATCTATATGACTCACTCGCTATTATTATCTATCCCACTGTTAACACTATCTATCGATCTACTGCTGCTATCTTGCTTATAATTTTCTGTCTGTCTCTGTTCTTTCTCTGAATTTATCTCACTCCATATACTCCTATCTATCAATCTCAACATCTCACTCTCTATCTATCCATCCATCTATCCATCTATCTACCTATCTATCTCACTTTTTATCTGTATGTCTCTCTTTTTCTCTTTCTATCTATCATAACACTTTTGTAGTGATTGACGCTAAGTTCAAGGAACTTATTTTCTGATGCATTCGAGGCCGTTTTAAAGTCTTAAACTTTTTACCTACTT
Source organism: Cimex lectularius (assembly GCF_000648675.2). Classification (NCBI taxonomy): domain Eukaryota; kingdom Metazoa; phylum Arthropoda; class Insecta; order Hemiptera; family Cimicidae; genus Cimex; species Cimex lectularius. Next base: position 355,764 of record NW_019392632.1, on the reverse strand, counting down.
CTAACTTTATCTATTATCATTTTCTCTGTTTCTTTCTCTTTCTCTGCATTTATCTCACTCCATACCACTTCTATCTCTATCTATCAATCTCACTATCTCATTCTCTACTCCTACATATATCTAGCTATCTATCTCACTCTTTTCTGTCTGTTTCTCCCTTTCTCTCTCTCTCTCTCTCTCTATCTATCTATCATAGCTTCTTTTATAGTGATTGACTCTAAACTCAAAGAACTTATTTTGTGATGCATTCAAGTCTATTTTAAAGTTTTAAATGTTACTTTTTACCTACTTGTACTTTATCTCTTATCATTTCCTGTCTGTCTCTCTTCTTTCTCTGCATTTATCTTACTTCATATACTCTTATCACCATCCATCCATCCATCCATGTACATACATTTATGATACCCACCCAGTGATTACCTCTAAACTCAAAGAACTTAAGAACTTATTTTCTAATGCATTCCACATTGCTTGTTACTTTTTTCTGCATGGGCAAAAAACGATTTTTTTGAAAAAAAAAGACTTTTTGGAAAAGTTTTTTGATTAATTTTTAACTAGTTTAATGATCTTTAGGTAGTTACTCGTCTATTTAATAAAATGTTTGCCAATCGGACCATTTTTATTGTCTTTATTATCAAACTGATTTTGTTGTTACAATTTATTAATTCTAAGGACACAAAAGAGCCAAGTATATTTGTAATTTTTTTAATTGAATTTACGTTTAATGTTCTTAGATTTGGGTACATGTTTTTTTAACTTTTGTTTTTCTTTGTTTGCTATCTTCCCCAAACATTGAAATTTTAATTAGTCTCCCAGATTGTTGATGTTTTTTCCCAACTTTGTTCAGATAAGGAGAGTGTTGCTTTAGTTTACATATCTATTGGTTTGTTCAGGACTTCAAGAGTGCTTTACTTTTTTTTAAAAGATGGTTTTGAATTTGCTTTTTATTGTAGACAAATTTTTGTTTTAGGAATGGGATGACCAAGTTTACGGATTGGCCAAATATTCCAATATTTAAAGATTACAAATTTTTCAACCAAAGATTTTTACGACTAATTGTTTCTACTCCTTCTTATGTAAATAATAAAACACTTCGAATAGAAACTAGAAATTATAAACGTTTTCAGGGTAAATTTCAAGATAACACTAACAAAAAACAAAAAAATACAATTATCCCATGCCCCACAATTATTACATCGGCGGCTGAATAGAAAATGGATAAGAGACCTCTTAAATAATTAAAACAGAGAATCTGCCAATGGGTAGTTTCTTCTGTAAGCCGGTTAAGGTCACGTGCAAAAATTAAATCTAATAATCTAATTTGTTGGCTGTGTATAATTATATATCTCATGTTATATTGTTATATATCTTTTTATATTTGGTTTAATCTAGTTTTACATCAATTATAGAAAAAAATACTGAAAAAAACTTGTAATTTCAACTTAACTAACGTCATGTTCTACTTACTACTTATTCTGTAATATTAATATGAGAAATAGGATGCTTTTAGTTAAAACAAACCAAAATCTTGTAATTAATGCAAAAATGTAATATTGTAAATTTATTCAGGCGCTGATGATGGTCTTATAAAGGCCGAAAGCTTGGCAAGTGATCACAGAGTCTACATTTTTTATAACCTGACTAGAAACCAGATCTCATACACATATAATTATACAGTTTAGATATAAATAAATGAAGCATAAGAAAAAACTGTTCTAGGACTTGGATGTTGAGGGTTTCGGATGGGGTACGTAAACATTTTTTGGGCGGTTGACAAAATACATCATGCTCGACTTCGTTGCGAAATATTGTTTGTTTTGCTAAGGAAAAAGAGAAAACCCAAAATATGACAAAGACAGATAAAAACATCTGTTAAAAACCCATCAATTTCAGTTTTAAGAATGTGTCGAACTGGAATGTTTACCGATAGAGTGGCGCAGTGGAGCGAGGGTGGTTGTAACTAGATTCTGCTTATTGATCTGCTTCTCTCAATGCGTCACCGGAGGAAACTAAGCCTCAGCTAAGTATATGGGCCAACCTTGTTTCTAGTAGATCGCCGGCACCTCCTTATACCACGTGTCTACATTTCAGCCCAATTACACGCCCCCGTGGCCCCGTCTTCCCTCAACGGTGAGCGCTGACAGATCAAAACGGGAAGCGCATGTCGTTTCTTGTTTCTTCTTGTAAAAGATAAGGCGATGAAGTTGTCTACCTTTAAAAAGGATCTTGTTATACACATGAACACCTAATCGGGTTGTTCCAAATTACTGTTGATGAAAGTACAGATTTAAGTTAGTAGATTTATAGGTTTCTTTATTTCAAATGACTGTAGTATATAATTTTTTTCAATCTTAACTAAAATGATATAAATATTGTAAAAATCTATTGTTCATATTCTTCATTTTTCGTTAATGAAGCAGAAGAACAACTGTAGATTGATAAACTGTTTTTACATTCAGCATAAATTGTTTCTTTAGGTTTTAAAACTGTTAAGGAGTTTTATTTTTTCTATATAGATAAATTAATATATTTATCATCACACAGTTGTTATTAGCAACCATGTATCTGTAGCTATTTAATCGTTGTCTGGGATTATTCTGCCTTGCAAATTAGTGCTTACAAGGATCCGGCATTATCTTACATAATTTAATGAAATTACACCACTGTTCAAATAGGCTTTAAAAACTTTCTTTCTCAAAGGGCTAATGTATGGGTTTGAACACCTCCTTCAATTCAACCTTAGATTAGAATTAGCATCTAAATTAAATCCTGGGCCCTCTCCGCCAATGGAATGAGTAAGGAAAACCTTCCTTTCATTCACATGCCCTCTCAAATGTTTTTACTTTCAGAGTGAATTTTTTAAAAGAAAACATTTGCGTTTGTTTGTCTATTAAATTTTATGGTTTATCTAGGTAGTTTCTGAGATTTTTTTAACTTTAAATTTTACTGGTTTCGTATTATAAAACTTTTTTTTGTAACTTTTTTGTAACTTAACTACTTAAGAAGCACATTCTTCGGGCGTGTTTGAACCCGAATCCACATGTTTTGCATCGAATTCCTTTGCCTTCGGCTCGATGGATTTAAATCACAAGATGGCGACGAGGATTATAGATCCCTCCTTCGATAACCATTTCCCGCGAACGACATATATCAATCTTAGGGCATCAGGGCGTCCCAAAGGTTTAAACGGGGGGGGGGATTGGTACGCACGTGGCACCTTCCCCGACCAGGGTGGTTTTGAATTATGGCAAAAGTATTGCCTCGAACCGATGGTTAAGCCACTAGAAATGCACCCTTTAATATACAAGTATACGACCATGGCCTGACGGTATATTGCCCTTCTTAAGTGGTTGCCTTACTTCCACATGGGATCTTTCAGAACAGTAAAACCCTAAATTTTGAAGCGGAAAAAAGTCTAAAACATTAAAAAATATTTTTAGTATTTGCTTAAAATTTTTTTTTAGGATTGTCTTTATGTATCTGACGGTGTTTTTAAGTAATTTTCCGAACACTGATATTTTTTAAACACAATTATTAAAGTGAGCTTTCAATGTTTCGGAAGAACGTAAATTAATAAATCATTTTCATATTTTAATAATTTTTTCTTCTCGAACGCCTTTTGAATTTCTTGATATTGAAACAAATGGTTACAAATTTATAACAAAAAAATTTAAAAATTGATAACACCTAAATATTTACTTAAAATTATGCAAATATTAAAAGGTTTACGTAAAATTTTATATGAAATTGCAAATCCAAGCCTTAAATAAACAAATATAATACATAATGATGATAATACATATTTTAAACAACGGGTCAAAGCTATGATTATGATTGTCCACCTCAGCTTTCTCGTATAGCTGTACAGCTCCTAGTTATTTTTGGATTTAGTGCTTGATTTCCATGATCTTTTAGGACTTCTTATCTAAAACTATGGCTTCCGGTAAACACCTTTTTGCATTTTTGAAATATTGTTTTGTCCACTGCAACCAATATCAATAAAAAACAAACAAAAAAAAAAACACGAAATAATGCACAAGTTAAAACGAAAATAGTTATGGTAAAAATCCCTATTCTCAAAATGGTACGAACCGGATTTGATAATTAATTTTTAAAAACATTAAGCAGAAATTTTAGCAGAGTTATGGGTATGGAATTAAAAAGAAAATAGTTTATAAGAAAAAAGATGTACAAGTCGAAACGAACATCCGGCGAAAAATCCAAATTTTTACCAGTGAGGCTCTACCGTGATCTAGATAATTATTTTTTGGTTAATTATTCTGTAAAGTCTAAACCATAAAAAAGACCCCACGATTCTACTGAAACATCAAATTGATATATTTTCGGCGAGAATTACTTCTTCAGTTTTTGCCTCTCCTGACAAATAACGTTTTCATACTTCGCATAAAGATGCACTTTTCTCAAAATTATGTGAACCTATTTTAACAATTAAATTTTAAAACCATTAAGCAGATATTTTAGAATTGTTTTGGCTAAGGAATTTGATAAATAATGTATAGTTTATAAGAAAAAATGGAAAAAGATGAACAAATTAAAAAGAAGATGCGACGAATACTGAACTCGAAAAATTTTCTAGTGAAATTTTACCGTGAAATCGATGGTTATTTATTGTCTAAAGTTTAAACTAATGAAAAGAGCAAACAGTTCAATTGAAACATTTATTGATGTATTTTCGGCACAAATGACTGCTTTTTCAGCTTTTTGCCTCTCGTGAAAACCATGTTTTCACGCACTTTTATCAAAATTATATGAACCGATTTTGATAATTAAATTTCAGAATCATTAAGCTGATGTATAATTAGTATAATTTTGGCTAGAGGATTTTAAAAGTTACGTACGATTTATACGAAAAATCTTGAAATTTTTTTGAAAATTGACAATTATTTTTTTCAAAATTCAAATTCTTGTTCAATTAAAACACCTTCCTTAGGAAAATTTCCTCATCTCTGATCATCTTTTCCACGTAAATTCATAGTTTTGAGGCAGATCACATACTACCATCGTAGGTTATTCGTCATTCAACATATATGTAAAATTTGATTAGCGAAATTTCACCATCAGCCCTCTCACTCTACACATTTACGCTAATAAATATATTCAATCTCAAAACAAAATATCTATCAGTAATATATACAGTATAATAGCAGTGTTTATTCCAACAAACGGAACTGGAGCCCAAATACTCAAGCTCAATTCTCTTATCTGGCGGCCTTCTTGCACTCTCTATATATGCAGCATGTAAAATATGAGGGAAATTATATGAATAGTATTTGAAAAAACTGCACCAGTAAGTTCCCGTCCTACATAAATAAGATAAATCTTGTTTCCCCTTAAGTGCTAATTAAAAATACATTCTAGACGTTTTGACAAATCTTTTTGATAATGTGATCAAATTTCATTTTGTAATGCGACATTCGAATATGGATGTTACTGGAACTGTAAAGAGAAAATCTTGCTTTTTTATCTTACTTTTCAAATAAAACTGTAAAATGGCACTAATCCGTTTCGAGCACCTTTACGGTCTTAAAGGGCGTAGCCCTCATAATCGATTGTGCGAACTGTTTTACCAATTTATCTGACGATTCTTTCCTTTTTTTAATTGTATGGGTTGACCCTGATTCATAAAATTAAACAAAGCAGGAAACCGGCCTCTCTTCCTCAATGGAAGTTACCAGTAGGTTCATGACAAAAAAAACCTTCAATATTTTCCCGTTTGGATTAGTGGGCGCATTAATTAATTATACACATTTTCGAGGAGGAAAACTGAGTTAAATAAAATTGGCGAAGGGAAGAACTAAGGGTATTCACAAAGGCACGGGGGGAGGGAAAGCTGCCCTATGCTAATTGGTTTCTTGAAGGCGGCAAAACAAGAATCAACCGTGCCTTCGCCCTGCTCCAGCTCTTACTCTTCTTCATTACCACCCGAGAAAGTTCCAGCCTTGCCAATTATCCCAAACTACAATCTATAACATTAATCTTTACCAAGCATCATCATTTTTTTAGAAAAAGGGAATCGTTTGTGATTGTTTTTTGAAATCAAAACGTTAATCTCTGATCAAAAATCCATCCAAATTTGACTCGGATTTTTTGTAACTTTCTTTTTCGCGATAATATTCACCGGTATCCGGGTTCGTTGTCAACCCAATATGCTGGCCGTGTGGGCCATACTGCGGGAAAACAGGGTGTACACCTCCATGCGGCAAATGGACAAAGTTCTCTTGTTGTCCCTTTGCGGTCTTAAAAGACGCTTTATTCTTTCCCGGTCACTTGCAAAATTCTTCATCCTTATATAATTTTCGGCTTGAGGACACACGTATAAAATCGTCCTGGGGTCATAATTCAAACGGTGAATTTTTTTTAAAGTGAAAAAGAAGTAAAGCAGTCTGAAAAAAAAGAATAAACACAAAGTACGTAAAAACATTCGACGTAAATTAACAGTGGAATCTTGATCATTCGAAATCCAAGGGACCACAAAAATAATTCGAATTGTCATGAAGAAAAAAAACCCTTAAAGTTCATATGTATTTTTCTAATTTATTATTTAATAAATCCATTATATTTTGTGGTTCAATTGACCAAATAACTTCTTTCAATTAACTAATCTTTATGTAAGGTATTGGTTGAAATGAAAAAGCAAGTGTCACGAGCGGGATTCGAACCCACGACCTTAGGCTCAATACTCCGCTGCTCTAACCACATGAGCTATCGTGACTTCGATCCACTCGGACACCAACTCCCCATCTCGACCTACTGTATTACTTAAATTGTACCTATATAAAACAGTAAAAATAATGAAAAAGCGGAAATAGATCAACTGTAAAATTGAACATAGTTACGCATTATTAAAAAAATCTGTGTGGTGGTTAGTGACCGTTAATCGATAATTATTCAGAAATCGTGAGATGCGGTCTGGTGTGACGTAGGTTTTAGAAAAACATTTTCTTTATCGTGCCAACGTTTCGATCTTTATTGAGATCATCTTCAGGGCTCAATAAAGATCGAAACGTTGAGACGATAAAGAAAATGTTTTTCTGAAACCTACATCGCACCAGACCGCATCTCACGATTTCTGAATAATTAAAAAAAATCGTGAAGTGGTTGTTTGGCGTCCTTGGTTTAAATGATTTTCCAAAGTGGCCAGTGCTGAGAATACATTGACAAAACACTGACCTCAGAACATAACCAACCAGAGAAAATTGAAACAAACTTTAGGCTGTAATGAAGTGAACAATACATGCAAATTTAGAAATATATAACAAAGAAAAAGTGCAAATTATAAAGAGGGGAAGTGGCTTCAATTCGATTAATAGTACGCTTTTTCCCCCTGTTACGAAAAATATTTTCGAGTGTATAAAAATGCACAGAATTTTTTCTATCTTCCGAAGTGACCTGCTAAGGAGTTCTGATTATCAAGAAATTCGAATTATCAAGCTTCGAATTAACAAGAGTCTAGTGTATTAACAAAATATTGCAAATAAAACTATTTATAGGAAACGAATTATAGATTCAACATAAATAACTTTTATGTATTGTTGCATTCCGTGCCAATGGATTTCCTGGAAGATTTTCTTTTCTTTTGAGAAGCAAAAATTCTTCTTAGAGATATGGAATCAAAAACTAGGTTAACTAACTTTCTAGAAATAACGTTTTTGTGATGTCACATGTATTTCATATACCATGATGTTTGACGGGGGGGGGGTTGTGACCACCTTATTTTGTCTTGTGACGGCACGTGTTTCTCTTTCACCATGGGGTTTGATGAGGGTTGTTACACCCCTATCTTGTAACGTCACGCGTTTTTCTTTTACCATAGTGTTTGACGGGGAAGGGAGTGTTACCACCCTTATTTTGCCTTGTGACGTCACGAGTTTTTCATTCACCATAGTGTTTGACGGGGAAGGGAGTGTTACCACCTTTATTTTGCCTTGTGACGTCACGTGTTTTTCATTCACCATAGTGTTTGACGAAAAAACAGGTGTGACCACCTTTAGTTTTCCTTGTGACGCCAAATATTTGACTGGGGAGGGGTTGTGACCACCCTTATTTCGCCTTGTGATTTCACATGTTTTTCTTTCCCCATAGGATTTGATGAAGGTTGTTATTGTACCATTCTTATTTTGCCTTGGGACGTCACGATTTTCATTCATCTTGGTGCTTGACTGGGGAGAGGTTGTGACCACCCTTATTTTTTGCCTTGTGAAGTCACTGTTTTTTTCTTTTACCATGGGTTTAGACGAGTTGTGACTACCTTTATTTTGCGTTATCACATCCCCCTTCCATCACATTCCACGACGTGACCCATTAAAGCTTCTCGTCGCTCTCTTCGTCAACTTTTTTACATCATTAATCATTACTATTTAAATAAACCGTTGGGTAAAATAACAATGAAACAAATAGTTCATACGTTTTCATTATATTAAGTTACATTTTTTTACAACTACAAAAAATCGTTTCTTCCTCTGTACATTAGTGATATTTTTCGCTAAATGTCGTTGTACATATGTAGCATTTTATTGGTGAATATCTCGTTGAATGTTTCGGGAGAGAAACTTTCATTGCAGTTTCTCCAATGTAAGTAGGTCCGTGGTAGTCCAGGTCGGCAAGAGTCGCACCTTCTTATTTAGTTTGGATTTTGACCAATCCCTTCAATCTCTGCCTTTCTATGTTATACTTTGGCCCACCATATCTAAGTTCCGTGAGTAATCATAGATCTGTCAATCGAAATGTATACATAAAGGTTAAGGGTAAGGATGATCCTTATTCTACAATTCAGATCCTCCGAGGGTCACCCATTAACCATTATTTTCGTAGGTAGAAGCTTGTCGATCCAACCCTACCATTTCCTTTTAATAGTGTTTTTATTGCTTTTTTATCATTAGAGGGTCCGGTCGCGGTGGTCAGGTCCGGGGACGATGGACGCCTCGTCTGTCTTTCGTTACCCTCAAGACCTGTGTCGGTCGACTCAGACTACCATCACTGTTTTGCCAAACCGGTCGGGGTTTAATATATAAACTCCCTCGAAGGCTACAGTTGTGTTATTTACCAAGAAAAAGAAGCGCAATCTTACAGCTCTGACTTAATGAAACCACGAAATAAAGCATTCCAAAGAAATTACCGACCTAGGAATAGATCTTAAAAAAATATTAACGTGGATTGCATACCTTAAGACAACCAACGATATGAAAAAATTTAGGGTCTAAATCCTAAAATTTATAAAATATTTAGACCTGGCCACCGCGATTACCCTCTAATGATAAAAATACAATAAAAACACTATTAAAAGGAAATGGTAGGGTTGGATCGGCAAGCTTCTATCTACCAAAATAACGGTTAATGGGTGACCCTCGGAGGATATGAATTGTAGAATAAGGATCATCCTTACTCGATTAAAAAAAATCATGCGAGGGAGACACTATTTTTTGGGCCAAAGTCCGCGTATGTGTCCGGCAAGTAGACAAAAGTTGTTTGTTTCTACTTCATCAATATATAGTCATCTTAATAATTTTATAACCTCTACAGTTGTATTTCTAATTTCTTTAATTGACAGAATATCGAAAATATTTCTTTTGTTCCAGTTAGGCCTTTCTTTTATGTTCTTCTTATAAAATTATTATTACTGTTCCATTGTTAATACAAAGATAACAATATCATGAAATAATTACATATATGAGTTAGAAATAATTTAGAATTGTGAACAATCCAAATACCCTTCACGATCGTAATAATGACCTATGATCGTAATAAAACCATCTATTTTAAATGATGTCATATTTCAATATTGCTGATGACTTCTGGCTTAGAGCTTACCGTCGCTATCTATCTTTGTCAGACGAGTTAATGCTTCACACTCAACGGATGATTAAACAGCTGATCCACAGAACAATTTACAACCAAAGACCACGGAATTCCTTCGATTATGCAGGAAATTATCATTCGATTGATTGATGATGGGAAAAATATTATTTTTTTTATATGATTTTTTTAAAAGTCCGAAATATTTTTTCTATCAAAGTTGTCGGAATATTATAATAATTCGTTTTATTTTCCAGGTTGATGGAGGTGGTGGATCGTGACAGGAGGAGGGTGACCCAGGTCTAATAATGGGCAACAAGCTGAGCTGTTCCTGCGCCCCTCTCATTAGGAAATCGTACAAATATGAAGACTCGCCGTGGCAAGCTTCGAGGAGGAGGGACGGCCATCTCCTTAGGTAATCTAGTTCCATTTGGAGTGCCAGAATTCAGAAAATCCACTTGACTGGAAAGAAGCTATCAGAACAACTAAACCCATTTCAGTTGCTAACACCAACAAGATTCCAGTTCTAAGACACCCCTCATCAATCTCGCAATATATACATGTAGATTATAATTTTACAATTTTAAAAATTATTATACTTTCTATCTTATTTCTTTTGTATTTATTTATTTGTCATGTGGTCAGTCATAAGGGAAAAATAGTGGTTAGTCTACATTAATAGCTTTAAAGGATAGTTTTATTTACCAAGTTTAGCATATAATATAGCAAAAGATATTTACATGAAGGGGGATATGTTACAAGCTCCCTGAATCTTACTGATCGATAGTCTTTCCTGGTTTCGTTGTCCAACTTGTCAAAAGAGCGACAGTTAAGAAGTTAACACTTACAAAATCAATGGTACCAACTTTTTTCCTTCCCTCTTTTCAACAACTGCCATATTTTATCCCTCACTTTCCCTTTAAGTAATGACTATGTGTACAAACGTTCTACGACGATAAAAAAAAAATCTACTTTTCCTCTGTTAAACTTGGCTGGCCTCTTAGCCAAGCTGTTAGACTGTTTATTTCGAGCAAAAAATTACTAGGAAGGCGTTTTACAAGTTTGTTTGCCGACTTTGGAAGTGCCGTAAATGTGGCAAAATATACAGGTTTGTACTGTTTTGTAAATTGTGTCTTAACTTGTGACATTATTTTTGTTTTGTGTATGTATACATCATTGCAGCATAATGCTTATTAAAGATTTGAAAAACAGCTGAAAATAGTGGCATAATGATGCTTGACATCCTGTTAAAACATCATGCCAATTTGATATTTGATACTTACAAACCTTAACGTATAATTAATTAATTTTTAACAATCTTCTGTCTATTGAAAATGATGGAAGACTGCTTAAAATACTGCTAAATAATCAACATTCAGTCTGAAAGAATTGAATCACAATTGTTCGTTTTTCTCGTAATTAAGGGATCTTTTTATATAAAAATATAATAAATCATATAAATTACATAATTATAATAGTAGTAGATTTACCCAGTAATCGTAATTACTTCAAATGTTTTTTTAAAAGCTTACGAAGCCTTAAGAAAGGAACAACGAAGCCTTATTTATATTAGGAAGTGGCTTGGTGTTTAATTTAAAACCCTATTCTAGTAAAACAGACAATCAACTATTGACGAAACGCAAACATTTGTGAAATAATCTTTTATTTCAGGTTGTGGGCGGAAGTGTTTCATGTCAGTTCGAGCGGAGCGGGGACAGTAAAATGGCAGCAGGTGTCCGAAGACTTGGTCCCCGTCAACATCACGTGCATACAAGATTCTCCTGATTGTGTTTTTCACATCACAGCCTACAACAGCCAGGTCGACAAAATCTTAGACGTACGACTCGTTCAACCAGGTAAATAATAACCGAGTGCGAGCCTCTTATTTGGACCGTTCGATATCAACTGCCGGTTGAACATGCAATTCTTTTTTTTATCAGATAAACAGAATAATCAGTACAATTAGTGTGTTTATGTGAGTTTTATTTAGATTCTTTTTTTATTTTCAGGCACTAGGATAGGACAAGCGGCGGAATGTTTCGTTTACTGGAAAGACCCGATGACCAACGACACTTGGGGCCTTAATTTCACCTCTCCTATAGACGCGAAGCAATTCAAGGAATGTTGCGTAAGTTTTTTATAATGAAACAATAGATATTTGTTTATAAATACAATATATTATTCATATAACCGAATGATACCACCCTCTTTTCTAAAAGAACAAATCAAACAACTGTATATATTAAAAAAATGCACCCAATGCCAATGTTTGTGTGCTGAGAAACAACCTTACTCGTTTTATAATTGATAAGGGTGCTGTGTGCCTCCTCGCGATGTTAAGATTTTTTTTTAACATGCAAAGCCGAACTTTTTGGCACATTTTAACATTTCCTTTATTTATTAAACGTTAGGATTTGTTTGAATGAAATTGATCAAAAAATGTTGAAAATATCGAAATTTTCGAAGGATAAAAATTCAAAGCTTTTTTGGCCAAACTTTAAGGGATTCATTTTATTGTCATATATTACTTTGATTTATAGTATACATTTTAAATAATTAAGTTTAAGTTTTAAATTGACATAAACGGAATCTTTAAAAAACCCTGTGTCTACCGTAGAATGGACCTGACCTTATAATAAATTGTAGTCCATGTTTACATAAAATCTTTGTATAAAAAACGAAAATCTTAATAAAGATAATGATGTAATAAATATGATTTTAAGGTGTTATCGATTTGCATTTGGCTATTTTAGGAAAATGTAATCGAATAGGTGGATTTAATTTAATGATGTTTAGTGGGCATTGAAATTTTTTGGACGAAATTCATAAAATAATTGTGAATATGTCAAAGTTTAAAGGCTTTCAAACAAAAAATCAAACCGTTTTAAGTGCTTCCATTTTTTATTAATTATTACTTTGTTTTATGTTATGATTTTTTAAATTTTGGCATCCGTTCAACGGACCTGATCTGACAATAAAACCTATTCATTCTTGTATAAAACAAGCCAAACATATTAACATAATAATTGATAATTATGTAATGTGATTTGAAGGCAATTTAATGCTATTATTTATGGGTCATTAGGGTTGGTTTGAATAGAATTTATTAAAAAAGGTGAAGGTAGCAAGTTTAAATATTTTTGAAGGAAAAACCATACCATTTTTTTTCCAAACTTTAATACTTCGTTTTATTATTAACTACTACTTTCTTTTATGTTATTTTTTTAATGTTGCGTAAATATTAAAAGGCTCCGAGGTACCTCTGGATTTGCCATGACCTAAAGGTAAAATGTAGTGTACATTTTTTTTGAATAAACCAAGCCAAACATATATAATAATAATATAATAATTCACATGTATAATAATGTAATAAATTACATTAAGGCATTCGAGGGCTTGCGTTTGTTTTCTGTATGAAAGTGTAATAGTGTAATTTAATGTTGCATGTTGGCAGTACCTCAGAACGTATTTAGAAATTAATTTGTCCAATTGCTTTTCAGTCACCTTCTTTTAAATTCTCCAGAAAAGCTTCGTCGTCTTATTCATTGAAACTAGAACCTCCAAGTAAACAAAATAAGATAAAAACGAAAAGAAAACCTTTGTCGACCCCAGCTTCGCCCAGTAGATCTCGTGAACCACAGTGTACGTGTATGACTGCGGATCAGTACGCACGTCTGAGAGCACAAGACCCACGCATTCGAGGTTGGTGAGCGCGAAATGCATCTGTCAAGAGAAGTTACAAGTTAATTATTCTGACAATCGCAGGCTCGTCGACTCTCCCGCGAGCGACTAGCAGGGGGACGGACATAACTGACGGAAGAGTGTCGGCACTCGGCGACAAAGTGGCAGCTGCTACGAGTTCAACTTCTTTGTATGACAACGTGACGACAACACAGCAGAGTCAACAGCAGGGACAGCAGGGTCTGGGGGTGGGCGTCAAAGGCAGGCAGACAAGGGACAGAGAGACGAGTACGCCTGGAGGGAAGATCAACGGGCAGGCGTCGCATACCGCAGGATCTCAGACAGATGAAGTATGAATTTTACTACACTTTTACAAATGCTATTTTAACTCCGGATATTTTCCAGGGAGAAGAGACACAGAAGTCCGAGGGGACACAAGCTGGCGTGTCGGCTGGGAAAACAAGCACGGGTACCTGCACTCCTAGAATGATAAAAGACAGTCAAACTCAATCGAACGTAGGCGGCAACATGGACGGAGTCGACATGGTTCGAGAAGCGGAACTGAGGCAGGCCAACAACAACAACATTAACAACCTCAATAACAATATCAACAACAATCGAAGAAACAATAATCGTGAGTAGTGGCCAAAACCTGAAAAAAATAGACTTAAGAAAAGATACTAAACCTTTAATACCGTTCAGTTCGGCCGGTTTAGTATCTATGGCGCCGTTAATTGCTTTACTATAGTGGCTCATATTACATTTAATTAATAATTATTTATAAATATTATTACATTTACATAAAATGATAACTTTCTTATTTTAATGAAATTATCGCAATACATTTTCTTTGAGCGATATGAAATGACTTTTTAGTAAGCCAGTAACATTTGCAAAGTAAAATACATACTTACACATGATACGAGTACATTTTCACACTTTTATTAAAGATTAAATGTACGTCCTGTCACACAAAAGGGGTTTAATGTCCACTTCCCGTTGGGTGTCACCTCGAGGGATCAAACCGCTTTACAATACATTTGCATATTATTATGAATTAAATTCCGTGTGCTATGCCGGGATTAGAACCCAAATCCACTGTACCTAAAAATTAGGAGGTGTATAATTCTATATAAACGTGCACGTTACGTTATTTTGTTTTTAACCAGGTTTAATAAATATTTTGATTGTTTTTTTTTTGTGTCAAATGGAAAATTTTTTACTTCATAAAAAGTAAACTATACATGCAATAGTAAAAATCTAAAGATCAACATCTTTTAGTAGTTTGGAATTACCAACTTAATTCCAAACTACTATAAACAAAGTTTTAAGCACAATACTCTTCAATAATTTAATTTAAATTAAGACATTACGTAAACAAAATGATTACAATTTAATATTTTTATTCGGCTATTTAATTGTGACTTTGTATAAACTTTATATGCTCAATATGAGCACACATACAATAGCTTACAAAGGAAAGATAGGGACACAGATAGGAATATCTGACCTGAATTTTTTATGATTCTCGGTTGAAAAATATTAGCCACTTGTCTGAGGGGTCTTTCCAATATGGGCCCTAGAAGCCAAGAAAAAAATTCTTTAGCTTATTTCAATATTTAATGTAAATATATTTTTCTTCTTTTGTTGTACATTTATTTCAAGGTTATTATATATCATTCGATTTATTTTTGTTTATAATTGTTATTGTATAATTATAATTTAAATAATATGGAAGATTGTATCAAAACAGATTAGACATATGAAAAGTTTCTCTAAAAACAACTTTTTATAATAAAGAAAAATACACATTTTGGGGGTGGATAGGTGCTGCCTGAAGTTTTGTTTTATATTGCCAGTACTAGTTTACTTACTAATGTTTTTTCTATTATGTATAGTTTATAAGATTCAAAACCACATTAAAATAGATTAGAGGATGTATTTGGAAGGCAAAAACCTGGAGGAAATGTTTTTTTGATTTTCCAAAATCTTGAATTCAGGTTTTTTAGGGGGTGTAAAACAAGAATATTAGTTATCAGATTTGTGTCACAGCTTGTAGTTTATTATGTTCTCAAAACCTGTAAACTTTCAAAACCAAATAAGTTTTGTGATTTTCGTGAAAAAAGCCTTCCATATTTCTCCGATATTTTTTGAAAATAAGAAAAATAGCGATAACTTTGAAAGTATTGCACAAATCTACTGGAACGTTTACTGGGGTTTACTACTGTATAAATTACACGTGATAGCATGAATTTGGACACCGGAAATAAATCATAATTCGCGATATAAAATAAAACATTTGAAGATTTTTTTATTAATTTCATTCTTATTCTTCTCACTTGTAATGGAAAAAATCAAAACCTTGTTGCATAGGATTGAAGGGTTGAGCTTTCTAACGGTTTCCATAACGTTGAATTTAGATAAAACCAGGACTTTAATTTTTAAGCAGAACAACTAGAACATGGCAAAAAAAATTGCAGCCGGTCATCCATGATGCTTTATTTACTATAAAAATTTGTATTTCAGAGTTCTAAAAGGTGCTTAAAACTAATCTAAATTGATTATTTAAAAAAAATTTCATCTTTATCCACTCTATTCCACGGACGGGGACAACGAAGAACACATTTTTCGTAAAACGTAGTCTATTTTTAAAACTAAATTGATTTTTGTTTTAAAAATTAAAGACTACTTTTTGTGAAAAGTGAGTTTTTGGTTGACTCGGGGGGGGGGGTCTAGATAAAAAAATTGTGATAAAAATCTAGAATAGAATAACAACAATGTTATCACGCTAAGATAATATAATTTTAACAATTTTTCTTTTATTTTTTAATATAGGAAGTGTCGTTTTGATTTTCTTACTTTTTACTTAGCTAATTTTAATTTAATGCGATCTTGTTTATTATTATATTATCCTACATTAAAAATAAAAATTAGTTGATATATAATAATTTTGAAATACATGTGTGATAATGATATAAAACCATATTTCACTAATTTTTTCTCGGCTCTAGAGCCATTACCAAGGACGCTCCGACACGTGTCTAATAATTTTCGATCTAGTATCAGCAAAAGAAGTTTAATTCAAATCCATGATCCCACGTCTGTTCCAGTTTTCTAATTTTTACCAAAGAAGAGAAATTTGGCGTTTCTGAAAATTAATTATTCAATATTAAAATTGTATAATATATTGTCCAATTTTCAAATCAGGAGGGAGAGAGATGTCTCTCGATTCAAACACCCTGAAGAGGATGCTCAAGCCGATGCCATCTCTCGAAAGCCCGGTTACGAGTCCGGAAATGGGGAGACGGCGTTACAACTATTACAATCATTACCAGCAACAGAACAACAACACACGAAATGTAATGTCGGAGACGGAATCCGGCGGAGGACGCCATCGGGCTAATAGGTTTTCAGGTAATAACATCGTCATAACACTGTTTTAGAAATTTAATATGATTCCAACCTTTCAAAAGCTTTCCGCTTTATACCTATGGGCGTTTTATGATTTTGTAGATGCAGGATAATGTTTACATTTGTCTTTTATATGATAACATCAAAATAACATTATGTGACATTATTAATGTATATGTACATATTAAAGAATGACGCGTATATTATAAACGATTTTTTACCATTTTTTGAGCAAAATTCGAATATTTTAGAAGGCAAAATCTAAGCACATATTTTATTTATTTGCAATTACATCATAACTGCTGTAGTAGAGCTCACAGTATCCAAAAATTAAATATAGACAAAATTTGGAAATATTTATATATATTCAATACCAGTAGTTGAGAATAAAATAATATAAATCATTTTTTGAAACTTGCAATAGATTTCCATTTTTCTCGGTTGTAGGTAAGGGTTCTCCAATTTCTTCCAAGCTCGGTGCGAATACTCCTTCTCACCTTTTCTTTTTTCTTTATTTCTTCAGTTTTTCTCTTTATAAGTTTTGGGTTTCAGTCAGTTGCTGGTTTTGCCCATTTTTATTTACTATCTCTCATACCAGCTCTGCCAATTTTCATTTCCCTGATTGTTGGATGATTCGTTTTGTCCTTTCGCTTTGTCCCCATGTTTCTTCCATGGCCCTTTGGGTCGTTTCTAACCTACGGAGTGTCTGCTATCAGAGTGTGACCAGCTCCTGACTTTTGTTAGGGGCAGAAAGTTTTATGTAACGGCATTATTAATTTGAAACGAAGAAACTCAATAGAGTCACGTCATAATCAAAAGAAACAAAATGTTTCATTATAATTGGTAACTTTTATTTTGCGGTGTTTAAAAGTATATTTGTCTAATCTTGTTAATACAGTTTGGTTTTGAAGTGATGGTGCATATTTTTATATTTTCTAATAAGTTTTTAAGGTAATAAAATAAAGTAATTCGGGTCTTAACGTCTAACTACCCGTTGGGTGTCGTATACGAAGGATCAACCAATTTACATTACTTTTTACTTTGTAATATCAATTAAAATGTCGAGGGCTATGCTGCGATTCGAACCCTAAACCGCTAGCATGGCAAGTACGAGTCGGACGCCACCTCGGTCTGCAACTTTTTTCTAGTTATGCAACAAACAAAGCCTTATTGTCCTTTAATAATTTTATTTAAAAAATAATTAACAAATAAATTTCGAATATAAATAAAATTAAAAATATACAAAACAGATAGACATCAATAGAGTTTGACAAATGTTTATCTGAATATCAATATCTCAAATTTAATCCATGAGGCTTTCACTTCTATCAGAGAAACTAAATAAATTTAATTACTATTTACTATGATTAGTTTATTTGATTTTAAATTGTTTTTTTGTGTTCACCATTATGTACACAGTTTTTCATGTTCGTTGGTTACATGAATAACAAGCAGTTGAAAATACAACATAAAACAACAACGGCCATACAATTAAAAACTAATAAACTAACAACAAATAATATCCCGATTTCTCAGCATGCACCATACTCCCAATATTGGGAATGAGACAAAATATACTAATTTTTTTAATACAATTTTAGTAATTTAATAAATTAGACAAAACTGATATAAAAAGAACAGAAATTATCAAAATACAGCAGAGAAATTCACAGAAAACTACCAAGAACCAATACGTAAACATGGAACAATGAACATATTCAGAAATACATATATAACTCCACACAACTTAAAATAATAATCGAACATAATTCCGAAAAGAACAAACATCGAAAAACTCGTCTTAATGCAAAAATAAAGAATATTAATTAAACATATTAAAACATTTTAAAATATAAAATTTCACATACATACACATATATTCACGTACAACATATCCCATACGTGGCAACTGATGAACATACAACATAACTTAAAAAGAGAACGAACACGATAAACCCAGACTGAATGCACGAAAGACAGGACAATCAGAAAACCCTATTAATGGCAAAATGTTGAATTTAGTCTGTCATGACAAAGTTGACCTTTTTATTAAGGTTGATCATGATTTTTTTGCTCGTAATGTCTTTGCGATGCGTTTTGTCCATTTGCCATTTTAAGTGAACATAAAACACAACTCAAAAACAGCGCGAACACAATAAACCCAAACTAAATGTACGAAAGACAGAACTATCAGAAAACCCATTAATATCTCTCTAAAAATATAAATAAATAAAAATAAGACTAAGAATAACACATAAACCTAAAAGCGAAGAAGGCAAAATATCGAATTGATTCTGACATGCCAAAGTTTGATCATGATTTTTGCCTGTAATGTCTGCGTTTTGTCCATTTGATATTTTCAGTTATTGGTCAGTGCGTTTTCGCCTTGTGTAAATCTCTTTTATAGGCTATAGGCTCAATGCTGAGCGCACTGCCAAAACGTGTTATGCTTGTTAATCTGGCGTTTAATGGCTTATGTTAATCAGCGATAAAAAAAGGCAAGCATGATCGAATATTACTAATGGTTAGTAAATTTTAGAAATACAAATAAACATAAAACAAGAGAAAGGAAAAGTTAATAGTTAAAACCATATTGTGACAAAATATTTTTATATGCTACACCTATTAGTCTTATTTATCTAAAAATCGCTAACCGGTCGTTATTATTTCAGGGTCTAGATCATCACACGAAATAGGCCGTGGAAGAGGCGATTACGGAAGATCTTTGTACCTCGAGCTGGGCCACGAAAGAGCCGGGAATGGCGGCGGTGAGGCTTCGCCACCCAGTGACAACGTTCTCTTTGACAATCAATGCTACGCAACCACACCCAGTTCAAGCAACGGCAACTCGGATCTTGATCAGCCCTCCTCACATAGAGGTGACTCGCTGGTCGCGTTTTAAAATGGAACCGAAAAAAAAAATTCACGACTTAAAATCCGAACATAAGAATACCTTTTCCCAGAAATCATTCATCAATTTCAACGACAAAACATTAAACCGATTAAAAGACAAACTTTTGTTTTTGTTTTATTACGATTTTTTCTGCATGCAGACTTCATTATTTGAATAAAAACACTGGAGCACAATTATCCCCAATACAATTTACTACTTTTCCAGTCGTTCAGTTGTACATTGATATTTTCTTCGCATGAAGTGTTAATACTTTTGTTTCTCTGTTGGATTAACCTTTGAACTTTAAAGAAGTTTAAATAATATTTACTTATGCTAAGTGCATCATTCATTTTAACGTGTAGTTTTTACTAACCGTTAATTAATGGTTATTTAGAGATTGTCAGATGCGGTATGGTGTGGTAGGTTTAGAAAAATATTTTCTTTATCGTGCCAACGTTTCGATCTTTAAATCGATTAGGCTTCGTGGTCCGATTGACCAAATAAATTATTTTCAATTAATTAATCTTTAAGTAAGGTATTGGTTGAGATAAAAAAGTCAGTGTCACGAGCGAGAAGTTGGTATCCGAGTGGATCGAAGTCATTAATATATTAATCGATTTACTACGCAAAATGAAGTATAATTCACTAAAGCTCTCAGTAGATAATAGATATACAATAATAGATTACACGCCATTTGAGAAATGGCAAAAAGGAGGGAAAATTTGAAAGATTGGGTAGAAATGGGAAGTTTGTGTTCGAGTGGATCCAAGTCACGATAGCTTAAGTGGTAGAACAGCGGCGTATTTAGCCGAAAGTCACGGGTTCGAATCCCCCTCGTGACACTGACTTTTTTTATCTTAACCAATACTTTATTAAAGAATAATTAGTTTCGACCTTTATTGATCTTCATTCATTCATCTTCTGTGTTATATCTACACAGAAAACGCACACCTTGTGCCATGAAGATGATCTCAATAAAAATCGAAACGTTGGCAGGATAAAAAATCTTTTTTCTAAACCTACATCACTCCAGACCGCATTTCACTAACACTAAATAATCATCCTTTTTAACAATTATTCGTGTTAAAGTTTTAAAACTAAAATTCCATACTTAATCAACTTTCCCTGTTTTACAGATTATTATGAACTCCTCTAAAAGATTTTAACATACGATTATATTAAATCAATTAAAGATTTTTAATTATAAAGTTTTTTAATTTTTAACCGTCATTAATTTACAATTATAAATGTATCATTATATTTTGTAATTTACACGAAATTTTAATCTGCATGATAAATAATTTTAATTAACCAAAACGGGGCTATTGTAATATGATTAATTTGCTAACAGACAGTTCATGAAAAATTAACCTATTAACTTTTCAAAAGTTATTTTTAATGATCACTGTTGACAAAACACAAACTTCATTGACCACTTTATTGATCTTTTCTTTTAACACATTCTCTGCATGAAGGAGAACATTTTCTTTGTTAATTGACACTACAGCACAATAATCCCGAGTACTAAGTCAATATGGAAAAAAACCCGGAAATTTTCATCGCATGACGTCTCTGTGCTGAATTTTTGATTTTTAAAATGTTAATAATTTTTACTTTAAGAAGATCAACATATTTTTTTATATTATATGTTTATTATTGTTTCTTCTAATAATGGGGGTTAAAGATCTTACAGCACTTTTCACTCCTTGCTAGCCAGTAAAAACACTGGGGGGTACGCGTTTGCTTTGCCACTTGGGTCCCATAAAGACTAATTCCAATTGTAAAATTACTATATTATTTTATTTATCCATTAAATTATTAAACTATTTTATACATATAATGTAATTGCTGTTTGATGTTAAAATAAGTTTTACACCAAATGAACACCATTTCATTCAAATTTGACGTATTATTTATCCTTAAGTGTCATCAAATCTCATCTTTCATTCCATTAATACCATTTGTTTTCTCTGTTACCTTCGATAAATTTTCATCCCCTTAGATAAGTTCTATTAGCCTAAAGATAGATAAGGTAAGACCATAAAAATATGGCCATTAAAATTATATTAAAAATAAAACGAACATCAGCCAACTGGGTGTGGTGTTGCGTTTGTAAAGAGCACAGAGATCATTTTATATATATATATATATTGCCACACATAATAGATTTTAAAATTTCTTAAATGTTGTATTCTAGGGAGCACTGTGCATGTTTGTGTCTACCTTGAGCACTCAAACCCCACTTAACTTTGGAAAACTACCTTTAGAACACAGAAACACTTTTTAGGAATGTTATAATTTTATTTGAGAAATATTTGTAGTTATTAAACATATTTATTCGCTTCTTTTCTTTATTTGAAGTTGAATTTATAAATAATTTTTATAAAATGTAACCATAAATAATATAAGTTTTGGCTTGTTTCAAGTCAGAAGTTAAAAATGCACGTTGACTATATTTTATCATAAATCTATTGAAAAAATATCTTGCTTTTAATGTCAATGTATTCGACTATATTGTTTTTGTATATATACATATAGTTTTTTAATTTTTTTTGTAATCGTAGCTCACTGTAAAATGTATAACCATACCGATATGACGTACATCCTTAGCACCTTGTAATTCGCATCGGCTGTTGTCAATGACTGGTGTTCTCTGCAGGTTACGGCGGAAGAGATGGCTTAGGAACCGTTTCAACACCAAGTTCACCGACAAGCAGACTGTTGATGGAATACGAAATGCATCTGAGAAACACTCTTGCTAAGGGGATGGACGCTGAAAGCTATTCACTACACACCTTCGAAGCCCTACTTACACAAAGCATGGAAAATTTGGGTAAGATTTATTTAAATTTTGATTCTTGTTGTTCGTATCTCCTAGGAAAGACGGACAGAAAACAGTTTCCAATTGAATGTAAACAGAGTAATTGTAAGTTTATACTAATGCCTGTCGCAAAATGCAGATTGGACAATATGTTCTTCATAATCCCATTGAAATCGTACATAAAGTTTTCAATAAATTTTTGATATGTACTTTGCAAAGTTAGCTAACAAAATGAAACAAATGAAAAGTGAAATACATCGTTGAAAAGATTTTCTGAGATACAAAAAAAAAAATATATAGAATAAGAAAAACATAAACGGGGCATCGGTGGCCGCAACGGTTTAGGCGTTGACACGGCGCTCATCACTGTAAGGTAAAGGTCCCGGGTTCGAATCCAGCGGCCCTGCATTTGAACGCGACATACTTACAAATGGGCTTTTATTCAAAAACACCGGCATCCTGAGGGTTTATATGACCTCTGCTGTTGCAAACCCTCGTACTTGCCAATAGTTCGTAGCAACCAAGAAATGAGTCTTTTAGGTAATTTAAATACGGTTTCTACTTTGCAAAGGCACAAAAATAATTAGTGTATTTACGAGCAAATTTGGATCAGTTGATGTATAAATGAGTGGTGATTAGTGACCGTTAATCGATAATTATTCAGAAATCGTGATATGCGGTCTGGTGTGACGTAGGTTCCAGAAAAACATTTTCTTTATCCTGCCAACGTTTCGATCTTTATTGAGATCATCTTCAGAGCTCAAAGTGTTTGTTTTCTGCGTTTGGTTGTTGGTGAACCACAGATGGAGGGCACAAGAAAACGTGGCACTGGCACTCTCAACAAGAATAGCACAATTACGAAGAAAACAAACACTTTGAGTGAGTAGAAATGCTTTGATTGAATATAAAAAATATTTTTTTTGCATTGTATAAATTCACTTTTTTCACATCCTACATGTATTTGTTAAATGTAAACAATGATTGTAAATCCCAGGCCCTGAAGATGATCTCAATAAACATCGAAACGTTGGCACAATAAAGAAAATGTTTTTCTGAAACCTACATCACACCAGACCGCATCTCACGATTTTCGAATAATAATCGTTTTATAGAGGTTTAGAGCTTTCCATTTTGCACGTAATGAACACGACTTCTACCCTAATAACCATATAACCATAAATTATTATTTTGAAGTTCAGTACTGGTCATGAGCAAAAAAAAAAAAAAAATGCCCCCTGCTGATCCAGCCTAAAAATGTATATTTTTTGTTTTACAACTGCGGTTCTTACATATCCGAATAGTTTTTTGCAAAAATGATTTTTTTGGCCTACTTTACTAACAGCGTCCTTTTTGAAACTTAATTGTCCAATCTCATTTAATACTATTCTGAATATTCTGTTTTATCATAGGTACAAAAAAATTACCTTGGAATACATGCACAAAAAGGCAGAAAGCCATATTTAACAACAATGTTTTAAATAACCTAAAAAAAAATTTTCTTGACTGTCCTATCGGCCAGAAAGTTTGGTCAAGTGTCTGACATATGTTACAAGTCTTGACCAAAGTTTGTAGCCTCCCCTTGTATTTGTGATTTTAACAAAAATATAAAACGATATCATTAATAATAAAAAAATAATATGCACATAGAAGCAATATCCAATGGAATCAGCGATAACAGTTATTAATAGATGAAATGTTTAAAACCATATATTCAATAATATACAGAATATACATATACGGCTAGAACATAAAATAATAGATGCCTTACTAAAGGTTGTTTACCATAAACCACTCTTTTGCACAAATTATTATAAAAAAATTATAAACCTATGAAAACAGAGTTATATAAAATTTTACTTTGTTGAGACAAAAACCTATGGTTTCGTACACAATGATACCATATAATTAGCTAACATCAGAATTAAAGATAGAAATGCTTTGATTGAATATAAAAAAAATAAAAAAAATATTTTGCATTGTATAAATTCACTTTTCCACATCCTAAATGTATTAGTTAAATATAAATAATGTTTGTAAATCCCAGGCCCTGAAGATGATCTCAATAAAGATCGAAACGTTGGCACGATAAAGAAAATGTTTTTCTGAAACCTACATCACACCAGACCGCATCTCACGATTTCTGAATGATCAGAATTAAAATATAACACTTACAATTTGTTAGTCAAGAGAGTTGCAACTGTTTTCTTGACCACGTTTCAAGCATTTTCTTATATGAAACTGTTTCGTGAGAGTCCGAGATTTAAAAGAGCATTGAATTTTTTGAGCAAGTTAAGTTTTAGTGAATCTTGACTCAATCTCAACTTACAGTTTTCCACGCTGTTGGAAGATTCGTATTTTATACATATTGTTTGTCAAAACTACCTTCTCAACTGAAACATCGTCCTTCAACATGCTTCAGAAAGCGGAACGGGTGTGTCAGATTTTTATTGAATAAATTGGGCGGAAACGGAAAAAATCGAAAAAACGAAAAAAAAATTCGCTTCTTCTGAAAAATTGTAAGTTTTCATCTTTAGGTACACTATTCTCCAAACATCTTTACTATATGGAAACGATAATTTTTTTTTTCAATTTGTGGACCAATACATAAATACAATTTAAGCGTACATACAAAAGTACGATTTCTCTTGTAAAAATAATTAAAATTCAAGATCTATCAAGATTAAAATGAACCGAAAAAAGTAAAGTTAAAGAAAAGAAATAACCTTTGGTCGCTACAAACTTAGAAAACTTCAATTTCTCTGACCTAAACGAATTTCCTTTAATTTAACGGCTTCTAAACAAACCTATTTAAAATTTCCGATAGATCGGTGGAATCGTTTCTAAGTTATTGCCATTTTTTTGCTTTAGTATAAGATAAATTTGGATATATTTGGAAGGCAAAAATCCTAAGAAGAAAAATATTTTTTTATCTTATCGATATTTTGTATTAAGTTTTTGTAACTGGAAAAAAGGAATATTAACTTTGTTTTATGGGAACGTTCTCAATTCTGTTAGAAACACTTTAACCTACTTAGTCGCTCGCTCACAATTTATGTTCTGTTCTATTTTAAACCTCCTGCGGAGTGATTCTTTTCATATTTGTGCAATGTAGGTAAATCTGAAATCTTGGGTATTATTCATCACT